>NW_023045022.1:610971-695570 GCF_011762505.2 Arvicanthis niloticus
CAGGATGAATGCTGAAAAGCCACCTGGCCTTCTCTGCCCTATCCAGGAATTTCTGGAAGAATAGACAAGGTTATGGAATTAAAAGATGGACAGTCTCAGATCTCAGAAAACTGGGAGTTCAGAGGAAGGAAGAAGAGCAAAGTTTACCCTAAGTGCTGCATGGTAGTGGTGAAGGGCAAAGGTATGGTGGAGGTGGGGTGGCAGGGTTAGAGAGAGGAGAGACATTGTGAGGAAGCTGGTATTAGCTCATAATGGTTGCCTGGTTTCTGGTCATTTGCCTGGATATGCTTACTTGGTAGGTACTTAGAATTGGAAGCTGGAGGTCAGAGCCTTGTCAAGGGGGCAGTTTGGGATAAAAATATTCATTTCTTCTTTTGATATGTCCTTGTCCACAGCTCAGCTTGTTTAGTGTCCTGCAGTTGAGACTGTGGAAGTGGTTGGCCAGCCTCTCTGAGCCTCTGAAGGGGCGGATGATGGAATAACTTTGTTGGGGCAGCATACACCAGGATTCATATTGAGGGGTAAACTGAGATACCAATCTGTGTGCCCAGGTAAGTAAACCAATGTTTTCAGGGGTTGGGGGGCTTCTTTTGACCTCTTATCTCACTCCTGGCCAAGGCCAGCAAAACAGGAAACCTTATGGATACACAGGGCACCCCAGTCATTGCCCTGGGTCCACTGCTGAGTCTTCTACTGCCTGGTGAGAAGCTAGTGTTGAGCCTAGTGTCACATGGAGGGTGTTGATTTCACACACCACCACGTGAGGCCTCAATTCACCTTCCCATGTGTCCCGAGCTCTCTGACACTACCACCTGGGTGCCCTACCAGCCAAGGGCCATCCTGGGAGAGTTTTATTGGCTGGCTGTCTTGACCTGGCAACTTAAGAGAGTGTTCCCAGGGACCACAAAGTCTGCATCCCCAAGAAGAGAACTGGCTGTAGGGTTTAGGGGGCACCTGTGTGGGCAGGGTAAGGCAGGCAGGTGCTGGATCAATCTCTGGGCTTGCCCCAGTCCCAGTGGCCTGGCTGGGCACTGAGTGTGCAATGTCAGCTCTTGGTCCTCAAGACCAGGAGTTTATTTCTGAGGCTCTGCCCCTGGGGTCAAGATTGGAAGGGGCATTTAGATAGAGCTCCCGAAGGTGCTTTTGTAAGTACCTGCTTATAACTTTTAGTGTTTGCTGACCTGCCAGATCCTTCAGTGGCTTGCAGGTGCCTGATGTTAAGTGTTACCTCTAATGGGTGACCCTTCAATCTTCAGTATGCACAACCTCCTGCTCTCAGAGACTTAAGCACCCACATCCACATTCCTGAACTTTATAAGCAAGCAAGAACACACACACAGACACACGGAGGTGCAGGAGATACTTCCTTGTGAGCACACACACACATGCACTCTGACACACATACACAAACAGAGAGACACACACACACAAACTAACACCATTCAACAACATACAAAATCATATCTTAGTCATACCCAGTGTCCTACATGAACACCCACATCTGGCCAGTGGAAGCCCCAGTGCTTGGCCATGTATTTGGCAGCTGGCTGGCATCTTTTGCCTCAAGAAGGGCAGTAGGAGCGCTCCCATGCAGTCTGGCAGTTGGCATCCTCCATGCTCTACTGCCATCAAATCAAAATGTTTTGAAGTTTCTGCCTGCACATGCATGCACCCCTCTGAACATGAATGCAGATCTGCTTGTGTGGGAGCCACTCTATTCTGGTTGCACAGGGGGGACTAGGGGCTCCTGAGGCCTTCTAGGCACAATAGAGGCCTGTGAATGAGCAGGATCCAGCTGAACAGAACAGGCTTTGGCTAGTCTGACTGAGGAAGCACATCCTTCCAGGTCCTGAGTGCAGTGCAGGAGGACATCATAGGTTTTACAGAGTTACAGGACCCCTCTACACAGGCATCTCCACACAGGGATGCATCTGGGTTCTTGTGGGTGACTTGTCATTCTCATCCCTGTTCATCAGAGCAATCTGTGTCCCCCTTGCTTTTGTTTGAGGCTGCCCAGCAGCTGCCTTACAGGATGTCTTTCCTACCCCCAAGGCTCCTTGTTAGTAACCCACAAAGTGTCAGGGTGTTGTGACAGGCTACTGTGATTCTCTGAGCTGTCTCTACATCTTAGTGCTTGTTAGCTTTTGTGGCCAGATATTCTTAAGCAGCTAATGTTCTCCCTGCCGACCCCAGACCCATTTCGACCCCTTCCTAGGTCTATGGTTGTTATCTCTGTCATTCCTATTTTAAGAAAAGGCTCTTTCTTGTAACCCTGCTTCAGGTGGGGTAAGGTTGACAGGCCTGACAGAGAATCTCACCGAAGTCTCCAGAACCCTTCAATGGTATGGGAGCTCTCACATAATCCTATGCAAGCAACCTCACTCTGTGACCCAAGGGTATGAGGAGCCTTGACATTTCTTGGCTTGGTGTCAAAGTGATTAGAATTGGGGCCCAAGGCCCGGGCCTGGTTCATTGGAGGGCAGGTTGTGATGGAATTCTCATTTTTTGATATGTCCCTGTACTTGGCTCAGAGTGGTAAGTGTTCCTCAGGCAAGATAATGGAAGTAGGCAGTCAGCCCCTCTGTGCCGATGGTGTGGACAGATGCCTGGATGACATTTTAAGGCAGCAGTCACAAGAACTCATATTGAGGAGTACCTAAGATTCCAACATTTGTGCCTGGTAGTAGACCAATGTTTTTGTGTGAGCCCTTCTTTTAATCTCCTACCTCACTCTGGTCTCAGGCCAGGAAACTGAAGGAGCTAGGGACACACAGAGCAGCCCACCTATTGGTCTAGGTTCAGTAAAGTGCCTCCTACTGCTAGGTGGCAGGAAGTATTGGGCCTAGTGCCGCATGGAGATGGTTGGTTCTCCACCCCAACCCTTGTGTCCTCTGTTCAACTTCCCCTTTCCCCTGAGCTCTCTGACTCTACTACCATGTTGTCCTACCAGGTGAAGATCATCCTGGTAGGTCCTTTTTGTCTGGGTGCCTTGACCTGACAACTTGAGAGAGTATGGCCAGTAACAGAGGAGTCTGCATCTCTAAGAAGAGAACTGGCTGTCAGATTTAGGGGCAACCCCATGTTTGCAGGTTCAGGCAGGCAGATGCTG
This sequence comes from Arvicanthis niloticus, assembly GCF_011762505.2. NCBI lineage: Eukaryota > Metazoa > Chordata > Mammalia > Rodentia > Muridae > Arvicanthis > Arvicanthis niloticus. Next base: position 614,081 of record NW_023045022.1, read on the forward strand.
TATCAATCTCTGTGCCAGACCCAGTCTGAGTGTTTTGGCTGGGCACTGAGTGGGTATCATCAATTCCTGGTTGTCAAGTCAAGGCATTTGTTTCTGAGACTTGGCCCCTAGAGTAGGATTGGAAATGGGTTTAGGTACTGCTACCACAGGATCTTTTGCAAGTACCTGGTCATGTCTCTTAGTGATGCCGCCATCCTAGCTGGTCACTGAGTGGGCGGGGTCAGCTCTTAGTCCTCAGGACCAGGAGTTTGCTTCAGAGGTTCTGCCCCTGGGGTCCAGATTGGCAGGGGGATTAGATAGAGCTCCCAGAGTATCTTTTGTAAGTATCTGCTTATAACTTTTAGTGCTTGCTGACCTGCCAGATTCTTCAGTGGCTGGCAGGTACCCAGATGTTAAATAGTACCTCTGATGGGTGACCCTTCAATTTTCACTATGCACAACCTCCTGCTCTCAGACACTTATGCACCCACATCCACATTCCTGAGCTTTATAGGCAGGTGAGAACACACATACACACACAGAGGTGCAGGAGCATCCTTCCTTGTGAGCACACACACATGTATGCTGACACACATAGACCCATAGACACACACACACACACACACACACACACACACACACACACACAAACAGGGTTTGGCTAGTCTGACTGAGAAAGCACATCCTGCCAGGTCCTGAATGCAGTGCAGGAGGACATCATAGGTTTTACAGTGTTACAGAACCCCTGTACATAGGCATCTGTACCAAGGGATGCATCTGGGTTCTTGTTGGTGACTTGTCATTCTCATCCCTGTTCATCAGAATAACCTGTGTCCTCCTTGCTTTTGTTTGAGGCTGCCCAGCAGCTGCCTTAGAGGATGTCTTTCCTACCCCCAAGACTCCTTGTTAGTAACCCCCAAAGTGTCAGTGTGTTGTGACAGGCTACCGTTTTTCTCTGAGCTGTCTCTACATCTTAGTGCTTGTTAGCTTTTGTGGCCAGATATTCTTAAGCATTTAATGTTCTCTCTGCCAACCCCAGCCATTTCTGGACCCTTTCCTAGGTCTATGGTTGTTATCTCAGGCATTCCTATTTTTAAGAAAAGGCTCTTTCCTGGAGCCCTGTTTCAGGTGGGTATAAGGTTCCAGGGTCCTTGGAGAAAATGTTACCGAAGTCTCCAGAACCCTTCAGTGGTATGGGAGCTCCCATATAATACTATGCAACCAACCTCATGCTGTGACCGAAGGGAAAAGGAGCCTAGGCATTGTCTTGGCTTGGGGTCAAAGTGATTAAAACAGCCAGGGTACACTTTAGTCCCTAGTGAGTTCTATAACGGCCCATGCTGCCAGGGAATCATAATGGCCAGGTCCCTTAAAAGCCTCTTGGCTCTGATGCCTGACACAGAAACAAGCAGCAGAGTCTGGGCTTCTCTTCACTAGCTTACCTTTCCTAACATCCAGAGAGGTGAGACAGGATGAATGCTGAAAAGCCACCTGGCCTTCTCTGCCCTATCCAGGAATTTCTGGAAGAATAGACATGGTTATGGAATTAAAAGATGGACAGTCTCAGATCTCAGAAAACTGGGAGTTCAGAGGAAGGAAGAATAGCAAAGTATATCCTAAATGCTGCATGGTATTTGGTGAAGGGCAAAGATGTGGTGGAGGTGGTGTGGATAATTAGAGAGGAGAGAGATTGTGAGGAAGCTGGAATTATCTCATAATAGTTGCCTGGTTTTCTGGTCATTTGCCTGGAGATGCTTCCTTGGTAGGTGCTTAGAATTGGAAGCTGGAGGTCAGGGCCTTGTCAACGGGGCAGGTTGGCATGAAATATTCATTTCTTCTTTTGATATGTCCTTGTCCACAGCTCAGCTTGCTAGGTTTCCTGCAGTTGAGATTGTGGAAGTGTGTGGCCAGCCTCTCTGGGCCTCTGAGGTGGATGGATGACTGCATAACTTTGTGGGGCAACATCCATCAGGACTCATATTGAGGGGTACCTGAGATACCAACCTTTATGCACGGGTAAGTAGACCAAGGTTTCCAGGGTTTGGGGGCTTTTTTTAACCTCTCAGCACACTCTGGGCCCAGGCAAGCAAAACAGGAATGCTTATGGATACACAGGGCACCCCACTCATTGCCCTGGGTCCACTGCTGAGTCTTCTACTGCCTGGTGAGAAGCTAGTGTTGAGCGTAGTGTCTCATGCAGGGGGTTGGTTTCCCACCCCCACCACACCAGGCTTCTATTCACCTTCCCCTGTGTCCCAAGGTCTCTGACACCAAAACCTGGGTGCCCTACCAGACAAGAGCTATCCTGGGAGGGTTTTATTGCCTGGCTGTCTTGACCTGGAAACTTGAGAATGTGTCCCCAGGGACCGCAAAGTCTGCATCCACAAGAAGAGAACTGGCTGTAGGCTTTAGGGGGCATCTGTGTGGGCAGGGTCAGGCAGGCAGGTGCTGGATCAATGTCTGGACTTGCCCCAGTCCCAGTGGCCTGGGTGGCTGTTGAGTGGGTGAGGTCAGCTCTTGGTCCTCAATACCAGGAGTTTGTCTCTGAAGCTCTGCCCCTGGGGTCCAGATTGGCAGGGGTGTTTAGATAGAGCTCCCAGGGACTCTTTTGTAAGTACCTGCTTATAACTGTTAGTGTTTGCTGACCTGCCAGATTCTTCAGTGGCTTGCATTTGCCCTGATGTTAAGTATTATCTCTGATGGGTGACCCTTCAATCTTCAGTATGCACATCCTCCTGCTCTCAGACACTTCTGCACCCACATCCACATTCCTGAACTTTATAGGCAGGCGAGAACACATGCACACACGGAGGTGCAGGAGCATACTTCCTTGTGAGCACACACACACATACATGCTGATACACATAAACACACAGACACACAGACACACAGACACACACACACACACACACACACACACACACACACACACACCATGCAACACCATACAAAATCATGGGTTAGGCATACCCAGCTGCTTCTACTGGACCTGCTCCTTCTGACCTGTCCTCAGATGACTCCATAGACCCTGGACAGCAGGAAACAGCCAACTCTCCTACGACTGGACAAACACCCCCATACTCATTCTTCTATGTTCCCTCTAGAGACACTTCGCCCCCAATGCCAGCAGGAAGTAGCCAAATATCACAACGTCCCTATTCCTTCTTCTCCGTCACCTCTTTCTAATTTTTCTTTTTTAATTAAACCAAAAATTGAGGAATGTTAATATTCTGTCTAAACTCCACCTCCCCAGTTACCTGGCAACAGCCAGGTATGCTCCTCCCCACAGTCACCTGGCAACCGCCAGGTAGGCTTGATCCACTGTAAAAGGGGCTCCTTGCCCCCTCCTCACTCTCCTACTCTCTTAATCTCTTACTCTCTTCCTCTTACTCTTACCCTCTCTCCCTCTCTCTTACCCTCTTGCCTCTCTGTCCCCTCCCCCACCTTCCTCTATCTCCATGTGGTCATGGCCGGCCTCTACTTCTCTTCTCTCTTATCTCTTTCACCTTCCTCTCCCCACCTTTGCCATATCCCCTGAATAAACCTCTTCCCACTTGGAACCGCATGGTCTGGAGTGGTCTGTTCTGAGCTGCAGTCAGACTTCTTAAAACAACTAACATCCAGTGTCCTACATGAACACTGACATCTGGCCAGTGGAAGCCCCAGTGCCTGGCCATGTTTTTGGCAGCTGCTGGCAGCTGGTTGGCCTCCTTTGCCTCAGGAAGAGCAGAAGGAGGGCTCCCATGCAGCCTGACAGTTGGCATTCTCCATGCTCTACTGCCATCAAGTCAAAATGTTTTGAGGTTTCTGCCTGCACATCCTGTGCCTCTCTGAACATGGCTGCAGACCAGCTTGGGTGGGAGCCACTCCATTCTTGTAGCACAGGGGGGACTAGTGGCTCCTGAGGCCTTCTAGGCTGAATAGAGGCCTGTGAGTGAGCAGGATACAGCTGAACAGATCACAGGGCCTGTGACACAGGGTTTGGCTAGTCTGACTGAGGAATCACATCCTGTCAGGTCCTGAGTGCAATGTAGGAGGACATCATAAGTTTTACTGAGTTACAGAACCCCTCTACACAGGCATCTGCAACCAGGAATGCATCTGGGTTCTTGTGGATGACTTGTCATCTCATCCCTATTCATCAGAGTAATCTTTGTCCCCCTTACTTTTGTTTGAGGCTGTCCAACAGCTGCCTTACAGGATGTCCTCCCAACTCCCATGTCACCTTGTTATTAACCTTCATATTCAGGGAGTAGAGATAGGCTCTCCTGCTTCTCTGAGCTGTCTCAACATCTAAGGGCTAGGTATCTTTTTTGGCAGATATCTTTAAGCATTTAGTGTTCTCTCTGTCAATCTTAGCCACACCTCTACCCACTCCTAGGTCTTGTGTTGGGTTGTTATCTCTGGCTTTCTGGTTTTTGTTTGCCTTGTTTTGTTTTTGTTTTTTGTACAGGCTCTATCATGGAGCTGTGCTTCAGGTTCTGGTAGATGTGTAATTACTTATGGTGTTGAGCTCATTATTGTTTGTGGCTGCCAGGATTGATGTAGTAGAAACCCTTATAGTTGTATGTATGCTCAGGCCATAGCTCACGTGGGCCCAAGATGTAGAAAGGCCCGAGGTGGGCAGCAGGGTAGTTGTTTCTGATGGTACATCTTTGTCTTGGTGGATGGATGAGACAATTGCTTAGCAATAAAAACTATGGGGGATTGGCGGGATCCTTCTTTGGGGTTACAGGCATTGCCCCTCTGAGAACTCAGAGCAGGCCTGCCTAAATATTAAGAGCTCTCTTGGTTGTATCAGACCAGATGCCTTCAGAAAGCTTGGTAAAGGGGGAGAAGTGGAACGAAATGTCAGGCTTATTTCATGGTGGTTGTTAGAGCGGTCTTCTTCCACCAGCTGTGAATTAAGGTCTCTACAGTGCAGGGTTGTACTCTTCAGACTCTCAGTGCTCATTAAAGAAAGGCTTGCTGGTGGTGAGTAAAAAAGATTTCACAGATGACCATGGCATACATCATCTGGTAAACAAAGAGTCACTTCTGTCCTAGAAAATGTATATGGGAGTGTATATATTATCCAGCCATAATAAGATAGTAGGAGGTACATAGGTAGGGAGGGAGGTAGGTCCATATGTATTAGGTAGGAAGAAAAAAGATAGATAGATAGATAGATAGATAGATAGATAGATAGATAGATAGATAGATAGATAGATGGATGGATGGATAGATAGATAGAAAGATGGAAAGATAGATAGATAGATAGATAGATAGATAGATAGATAGATAGATAGATAGATAGACAGACAGACAGACAGTTACATAGATTGTCAACCCTACTTCCTTCCATCTTGGAACCATTAATTGGGTTATTTTTGCTTATTTCTTTTGGTCCCTGGGCCTTAAATAGGCTGATTAACTTTGTGAAACAAGATAGATAATCTGATAGCAAAATCTATTCAGATACATTGTCATAAATTAGCTATGGGGGACTATGAGACTCAAGATGAGGTTGTTACTCTATCCAGGGTGTTCCCAAATCCCGTCCCCACCCAACCTAAAAGAGGAGACTTCCACCCCCTAGACCAAGCAGAGAGGGGACACCCAGAACCCCCTCTGTTTGGCTATTTGAATATTTTCATAGGCTGTGAGGCTAAGTACTGCAAAGGAATATTAAAAAAAAGTTAAAAATATGTTTCTGGGTTCCCTGAGGGACAAGCCTGACTGCATAGGGGTTGAAGTCAAAAGTATCCCCTCTAAAGGAAAAAGACATCGATATGTGTATCGCCCTCATGCCTCACTGGACAATGACAGGAGGACTGGCGCCATTACAAGATCCCCTTTAATTACTGGAGGACAGGCCTCTATCCCCGCCTTGGCAAAATTAGAGTTGCCATAGTCCTTTTATACTTGGAGAAGGGAGGAGATGTCAGGGGCAGCCCTGCCTATATACTGAAGGCCTAAAATCAACAATAGGCCTGACATACATGCCTGCTAACACAAAATCTTGGGTCTTTTTGAATAAAAAACTGAAACAGAGGGCTATAAACTACTGCAAACAGGCAGCTTTTGTTGAAATCTACCAGCCTGAGTAGTCATAGACCTGGTAAATAGGCAGCCTTTGGCAGATAGTAACAAATTAGATAAGGACAAGTGTATCATAGGCAGAGTCATAGTGACCTGACCCCTTAACCTTCACCCAGCTGATACCCTGTTCTGAAAGATATCTGTACTCCCCCTGAACACCTATGCTCCTGTGTCATCCCCTTCCCCACATCTTGTATTTTTGTGTTTATAACCCCCATGTTAAAAAGTAAAAATTATGGTTTGATAAACACACACACACACACACAGACACACACACACACACACACACAGTGTTCCCCTGTTTCTGCTGACTTAGTTCCTGACAATTTATTTTCTTGTTCTCAGAAATACTTTGAATTATAAAACGTTATTGTGGTTTTTGATAGTATGCTGGGAAAGCTAATCTTTATTGATCTCATTTTAAACATCAAAGTTTGTAGTGATTTAAAATGTCTTTTAACATAATTATAGGTCATATTTATTTTCATATTGTAAATTGTTAGTTAATCTGTTGAACATTTTTAAAAACTACATTCCTTTTTGAGAATTTCATATATGAACACTGTATTTACATAATTTTCCCCTTTCTCTCCTTCCTCCCACTTTTCCCAACCCTCCATACTTTTTGAATATATCTTATCGTTTAATTATTGTTTATGTATGTATACACATATAAGTATATATGTTCATACAAATATTGATAAATAAAGCATTTTGAAAAAAAAACATAGGTTGGTGAATTGCCAGGCAGTTGTTATCATCCTGTTTTAGTGATTACATGGAGAGAATTCTTGAAGGCACCTTGAAAATTCCCAATGGGTACCTTCAGAGAACCTATGTGTGAATTGGTCTAGAAGAATTTAGTGAGGGTAGGGGATTGCTGCAGGGTTCCTGGTGACTCAAGTGGGAAATGCTCATTGTGCTTTGTGTCTAGATGCACGTCATCTTGGGTCCACTTGAATCCCTTCAGAGAGCTGTGAGATTCATGTGTGCCTAGACTCTGCACAGGTAGGTAGGTGGGTGTGTGCTAGGATACAGAAAGAAGGATTCATGGTGAATGTGACTTGGGACTTTGGAAGAAGAAAGGAGAGGAAAGAGGTCCTTGAGTGTTGCTTTGTGGTTGGTGAAGGGCTAGGGTGGGTAGAGGTGGGGTAGAGGGTTAGAGTGAGGAGAGAGATTGTGAGGAAGCTGGAATTAGCTCATAATGGTTGCCTAGTTTCCTGGTCAGTTGCCTGGAGATGCTTGCTTAGTAGGTGCTTAAAATTGGGAGCCTGAGGCAAGGGCCTGGTTGTCACAAAGGCAGTTTGGGATGGAATATTCATTTCTTCTTTGGATATGTCCTTGTCTTCAGCTCAGAGTGTCAGGTGGTCCACAGGAAAGATTGTAAAAGTGGGCTGCAAGTGCCTCTGGGCCTCTGAGGTAGACAGATGACTGGATGACTTTGTCAAGATGCATTTGGCAGAACTCACATTGAGGGGTCCTTGAAATGCCAACCTGTGTGCCCTGGTAAGTAGACCAAGGTTATTGAGGGACATATCTTTTCATCTGCCATGCACTCTGGGCTCAGGCCAGGTAAACAGTAGGCCTTAGGGACACACAAAGCACCCCACCCTTTGCCCTGGGTCCAGGGGATAGCCTCCTTCTTTTAGCTGTGAAGAAAGTGTTAGGACTAGTATCCATTTAGAAGTTTGGTTGCCCAACCCCAACCCATGTGGCCTCTGTTTAACTACTCCTGTTCTATGATCTCTCAAACTCCACCTGGGTGCCTTACCAGCTGAGGATCAAAGTGGGAGGGCCTTCTTGGCTGGGTGCCTTGACCTTGCAACTTGAGAGAGTATGCCCAGGGACCGTGGAGTCTGCATCCCCAAGAAGAGAACTGGCTGTCAGTTTTCAGGGACCCTTGTATGGGCAGGGTCAGGCAACCAGATGCTGAATAAATCTCTAGGCCAGACCCAGCCCTAGGGTCCTGGCTGGGCATTGAGGGGGCTGGGTCAGTTCATGGTCCTCAACTCCAGGCATTTGCTTCTGAGGCTTTACCCTTTGTCTCCATATTTGCAGGGGGTTTAGGTAGGGTGCCCAAAAGATCCTTTGCAAGTATTTGCTCATGCCTCTTACTGCTTGCCACTCTTCTGCTGGATCCTTCATTGGCTGGCAGGTGCTTTGCAGTTGGGGAGTACCTGTGATGGGTGACCCTTTCATCTCCACCATGTACAACCTCCTGCTCTCTGACACTTAGGCACCTCCAAGCATGTTCCTGAACCTTACAGGTAGGAAAGGGCACGCACAAACCAAAATGCAGGAGCATACTCCCATGAGAGCACTCATACACAAAAACAAAGAAAATCATAGCTTAGGAATTTTCAGTGTCCTCCATGGACACTTATCTGTGGCAAGTGGAAGCCCCAGTGCTTGGCCAAGTTGTTGGCATTTGGTTGTCATGTTTTTGCCTCAAGAATGGCAGAAGGACATTGCCCGTGCAGCCTGGCAGTTGGCATTCTTCATGATCTACTGCCATCAATCTGAATAGTTTTGAGGATTCCACATGCACATCCCTGCACCTCTCTGAACAGGAAAGCAAATTGCTTGGGAGTAACTCCATTCTGGTTCTTAAGGTGGAACCAGGGGCTCCTGAGGGCTTTTTGTCCCAGGAGAGGCCTGTGAGCACGCATGATCCAGCTGACAAGAGGACAGTGCTGGCAAAACAGGGTTTGGCTAGTAGCCTAACTGGTGAAACAGCATCTCCAAGAAGCTGAGTGCAGTGCAAGAGGACATCTTAGGTTTTACAGAGTCACAGAACCTCTCTACATAGGCATCTGCAAACAGGTGCATTTGGGTTCTTGTGGGAGACTGTTCTTGCACATCCCTGTTCACCAGAATGATACTGGTCCCTCTTGCTTTTGTTTGAGCCTGCCCAGAGGCTGCCTTACAGGATGTGCTCCCTACCCACATGTCCCCTTGTTAATAACCCACAGAGAGTCAGGGTGTGGGGACAGGCTATCTGCTTCTCTGAGCGGTCTCAAAATCTTAGGGCTAGGTAGGTTTGGTGGCCAGATATCCTTAAGCAGTTAGTGTTCTCCCTTCCATCCCCAGCCCTACCTCCACATTTTCCTAGGGATAGGGTTGTTATCTCTGGCTTTATTTTTTATAATAAAAGGCTCTATTTTAAAACTTTTTTAGGTAGGGGTAGGTGTCCCAGGCCTGTCAGAAATCATCAAGGTACCTAGAACCTTTCAATAGTCTGGGAGGCTCCCCCATCATCCTATGCAAGCAACCTCATGGTGTGCCCCATGGGGGCAAAAAGCCTAGGTTGTGTCTTGGCAAGGGATCAAACTGAGTTGAAACAGCCAGAGTATGCTGTAGTACCAAGTGTTCCAAACAGGCCAGGCTGCCATGGAAGAATTCAGGCCAGGTTCCTTGAAAGCCTCCTGGCTCTGATGTCTGACACACAAACATGCAGCAAAATCTGGGCTTCTCCTGATTAGGTTACCTTCACCAACATCCAGGGAGTTGAGCCAGGATGAAGGCACAAAGGACATCTGGCTTTCTCTGCCATGTCCAGGGATTTCTGGAAGAATAAACATGGTTATGAAATTAACAAATGGATAGTCCTAGTTTGCAGAATACTGAGAGTTCAGACTATTTTTCTGTCTTTTTCTTTGTCTCTATCTGTGTGTTTGTGTCTCTCTGTCTGTCAGTCTTTCTATTTCTATCTTTGTCTCTGTCTCTCTCCCTCTCCCTGTCTCTCTCTCTTTGTGTTTGTTTGTGTGTGTATGTGTGTGTGTTTGTGTTAGGGTGTGTGTGTTTCTATGTATCTATTCACTGAGTGTCCTCTAATGAGGAAACTAGGCACTTAATGGCCCTTGAAGAAGGTACATTTTGTTACCAGTGTATATTATTTCTTATAGTGTTGAGCTCAGCATTGTCTGGGAATGCCTGGTTTGGATGCAGTGGAAATGCTTAAGGCTGTATTGTGCCATGGCCATAGCTCTGGTGGGCACAAGGTATAAAATTGCTTGAGGATGACAGCAGGGGGGTTGTTCCAGATGAAACCTCCCTTTCTTGATGGATGGATGAGACAATTGCTTAGCAATAAATAATATGGAGGCATGACCCTCGTCTATTTCAGTTTGCTGGCTTTCCACCGGTGAGAACTCAGAGCAGGCTTGCCTAAATAGAAAAAGCTCTCTTGGTAATATCAGTACAGATGCCTCCAGGAAGCTTGATAGGGAGGGAGAAGTGAAAAGCAATGTCAGGCTTCTCTCATGGAGGGTCTTAGAGGGGTTTTCTTCTAACAGCTATGACTTAAGGACAGTAAATGGGTGGACCTCTTGAGACTCTCATTGCTTATAAAAATAGGCTTGTTGGTGGATACTGAAAAGCATTTCTCAAATGACCAAGACATATATTATCTGGTAAACAATGAGACCCTTCTACTGTAGAAAATGTACCTGGAAGTGTATATATTGTTGAGGCCAAAGAAGATAATAGAAAGTTTATAAGTAGGTAGGTAGGTAGGTAGGTAGATATGTAGCTATATAGGCTGGTACAAAAGAGAGAGAGAAACAGAGAGAGACAGACAGAGAGAGACAGACAGAGACAGAGGCAGAGAAAGAGACAGAGAGATAGACAGATACAATAAATGGATAGATAGTTTGGTAGATAGATAGATAGATAGATAGATAGATAGATAGATAGATAGATAGTGAGGATGTGTGCAAGTAGTTAGGTAGGTAGGATATAGATGGATGGATAGATAGATAGATAGATAGATAGACAGACAGACAGACAGATGCATAGATGGGAGGATAGCCAGGCAGTTATTATCCTGCTGTGGTAGTAAGCACTTGGAGAGAATGTTTGAAGGCACATTCAGAATTTCCAATGGGCAACTTCAGAGGGCCTTGGTTTGAATTGTTGCAGGAGAAGTTGGTGAGGAATGTGAATGTGCTCCAGGGATCCTGATGGGACAAGTAATGTATGTTCATTGTGCTTTGTGTCTAGGCGCCTGTCATGTTGAGTCCACTTGAATCCCTTCAGAGAGCTCTGAGTTGCATGCATGCCTAACCCCTGATCAGGTAGATAGTTGAGTGTATGCTAGGACACAGAAAGAAAGATCCATGGTGAGAGTGACTTGGGATCTTTGGGAGAAGAAGGAGAACAAATTTTCCCCATAGTGCTGCATTGTTAATTGGTGAAAAGCTGGGATTTGCTGGACGTGGAGTGTAGGGTTAAAGAGAGGAGAGAGATTGTGAGGGAGCTGAATTAGCTCAAAATGGTTGTCTGGTTTCCTGGTCAGTTGCCTGGAGATGCTTTCTTAGTAGGTGCTTAGAATTGAGGCCTAAGGCCAGAGCCTGATTGTCAAGGAGGCAGGTTGGGATGGAACATTCATTTCTTCTTTAGATATGTCCTTGTCCTCAGCTCAGGGTACTAGGTGGCCTGAAAGCAAGATTGTGGAAGTGGGCAGCCAGCCCCTCTATGCCTCTGAGGTGGAAAAATGACTAGATAACATTTAGGGTCAGCATCCACCTGAACTCATATTAAGGGTTACCTGAGATAACAACCTGTATGCCCAGGTAAGTAAATCATGGTCTTTGGGAGGCATTTCTTTTCATCTTCCACTTTATTCTGTGATCAGGTCAGAGAAACTGAAGATGTCAGGGACACACAGAGCAGCCTACCCATTGCCTTCGGTCCAGTGCAGAGCCTCCTGCTACTATGTGGGAAGCCAGTGTTGGGACTAGTACCATTGGAGAAAGTTGGCTTTTTAGCCCCACCATGTGGTGCCTCTGTTTACATTAGCTGTTCTCTGAGCTCTTTGACTCCACCACCTGGGTGCCCTACTAGCAAAGGACCATCCTTCGATGGCCTTCTTGGTTGGGTGCCTTGATATGGTAAGTTGAGAGACTGTGCCCAGGGACGCATAGAGTTTGCATCCCCAGGAAGAGAACTTGCTGTCAGCTTGAGGGAACCCCCGTTTGGGCAGCTTCAGGCAGCCAGATGCTGGATCTATCTCTGGGCCTGGCCCAGTCCCAGTGTTTTGGCTGGGCACTGATTATAAGGAACTTTTGTTCCTGAGCCTCCACCTCTTCAGTTCAGATTGACAAGGGGTTTAGGAAGGGCTCCCAGAGGATATTTTGGAAGTACCTGCTCATGCCTATTAGTGCTTGCTGCACTCCGGCTGGAATCTTCAGTGGCTGGCAGGGGCTCTGCAACTGAGGAGTGCCTGTGATAGGTGACCCTTCAAACTCTATCATGCACAACCTCCTGTTCCCAAAACTTATGCACCCACAACCATATTCCTGAACATTGTAGGCAGGAGATACAATGCACAAACAGAGGTATAGGAGTGCAGGAGCATGCTCATGTGTGAACACGTGCCCCCCACAACACACACACAAACATGTACAAATCACACAACAACAAACAAAATCATAGCTTAGACATTCTCAGTGTCCTGCATGGACACCCATCACTGGAGAGCAGAAACTCAAGTACTTAGCCATGTTGTTAGAAACTGGTGTCATCTGGATGCATTTTTTCCTAAGGAAGGGCAGAGGGACAGTGCCAATGCAGCCTGGCAGTTGGCATTCTCGATTCTTTATTGCTTTCAAGTGTATTTGTTTTGAGGATTCCTCCTGTATATCACTGTGACTCTCTGAACATGATGGCAGTCCTGCTCAGGAGCTACTTTATTCTGGCTGCACAGGCAGGACTAGGGGAGCCTGAGGGTTTCTAAGCCCAGGATAGGTCTGTGACCAAGGAGCATACAGCTGAGCAGAGAACAGTGACACAAGGTTTGGCTAGCCTGACTTGAGAAGCACATCCTCCCAGGTCCTGAGTGCAGTACAGGAGGATATCTTAGGTATAACACAGTCATAGGACCTATTTACACAGGCATCTGCAGCCAGGCTGCATCTGGCTTCTTGTGGCCAACTTGTCCTGCCCATCCCTGTTCATCAGAGTGATAAGAAAGAAATTCCCCTTATGGGCCACAACTTGTTGCTACCCACATCTGACAAGCAGAATAAGGCAATGGCAAATCGTGTTCTTCAAGCAGTTTATTCAGCCCCTTGTACAACAAGTTTCTTTCTCTCACCCAGTGCAGCCCCATAAAACTTTTTCCTTGTCCCAATCAGCAACTGCCACGATGTCACTACTAATTGGCCACTCTCAATGACTCGAAGTAAGGCAATCAGGTAACCACACCTCTCAGTTTAGGCTTGCCATGTATGGAGTTTTTTTTTTCTCTCAAGCAATGCCTAGTCACACTGACTGGCTTTATGCCAAGTGCCATCTAGTAATGGCCAGAGTGGAGCCGCTTCCCACAAAACACTGAAACAGAGGGCTATAAACTATTGTAAACAGGCAGCTTTTATTGAAATATACCAGCCTGAGTAGTCATAGACCTTATAAATAGGCAGCCTTGGTGGATAGTAATAAATTAGATAAGGACAAGTAAATCATAGGCAGAGTCATAGAGACCTGACCCCTGAACCTTCCTCCAGCTGATACCCTGTTCTGAAAGATATCTGTACACTCCCTGAATACTTATGCTCCTGTGTCATCCACTTCCCCACATCATGCACTTTCGTGTTTATAACCCCTGTGTTAAAAAGTAAAAAATATGATTTGATAATAAAAAAGAACAAAAAAGTTATAGCACGCAGTGTCCCCCTGGCTCTGTTGACTTAGCTCCTGAAAATCCATTTTCTTGTTCTCAGAAATCCTTTGAGTTATAAAACGTTATTGTGGTTTCTGTTAGCATGCTGAGTCAAATAACTTTTATTGATTTCATTTTAAAGTTTAAAGTTTGTTATGAGTTAAAATGTTCTTCAACCTAAAATTATAGGTCATATTTATTTTCATATTGTAAAATGCTAGTTAATCTGTTGAACATTTTAAAAAAACTGGATTCCTTTTTGAGAATTTTATATATGAGCACTGTATTTATATAATTTTCCCTTTTATTTTCTTCCTCCCACACTCCTCAACCATCCATACTTTTAAAATACATCTTATAATTTAATTATTGTTCATATATGTATACATGTATAAGTATATATGTATATACAAATACTGATAAATAATGTCTTTTGTAAAAATAAAAAAACGAAAATAAAAAAAAAAAGAAAGAAAGAAAAGGCTCTACCTTGGAACTGTGTTTCAGGTGAGGGTACATGTTCCAGGCCTGTCAGAAAATCACCCGATTCCCTGGAAGTTTTCAATGATATGGGATGTTCCCCCATTATCCTTTGCAAGTAATATCACTGTGGGCCCCAAGGGGGCAAGAAGCCTAGGCAATGTCTTGGCTTGTGGTCAAAGTGAGTAGAAACTGCAAGAATATGCTGTAGTTTCAAGGGTGTCCAAAATAGCCCAGGTTGCCAGGGACCTCTCCAGGCCAGGTCCCTAGAAAGCCTCCTGGTTCTGATGCCTGACACACAAACAGGCATCATACTCTGGGCTTTCCCTGACTAGCTGGCCTTCACTAACATACAGGGAGATGAAAAGATATGAAGGCTCAAAAGACAGCTGGCATTACCTGCCATGTCCATGGTTTTCTGGAAGAACAGACATGGTTTTGGAATTAACAGATGGACAGTCTAGGATCTCAGAAAACTGGTAGACCAGAGTTTCTCCCTGTTTCTGTCTCTGTCTCTTTCGCTCTGTGTCTCTGTATCTATTTCTTCTATTCTCTCTCTATATCTCCCTGTTTCTCTCTCTGTCTCAGTTTTTTGTCTCTCTCTCTCTGTGTCTCTGTGTGTGTGTGTGTTTCTATATATCTATTTACTGTGTGTCCTCTAGTCAGGAATCGTGGCCACTGATGACCCTGAAGCAGGTCCAGTTTAGGCCCAGTGTGTATCATTTCTTATGGTGTTGATATCAGCGTTGTCTGGTAAGCCCAGGTTTGGAGGTGGGGAAACCAATACAGCTGTAGGTGCCCAGGACAAGCTCTGCAGGGCACAAGGTGTAGGAAGGACTGAGGGGGACAGCAGGGCAGTTGTTCCTGATAGTACTTCTGGCTTGGTGGATGGATGAGAAAAATTTTGGGTAATGAATAATATGGACAGTGGCAGGAACAATCCTTCCTTGTGGTTGCAGGTTGCCTTGCACCTCTGAGAACTGAGAAAAGGCATGCTTGGATAAAAAGAACTCTCTGGGTTGTATCAGAGCAGATGCCTCCAGGAAGCTTGGTAGGGAGGGAGTAGTGGAAAGCAATGGCAGGCTTTTCTCTTGAAGGTTGTTAGAGGGGTCTTCTTACACCAGCTCTGACAAAAGCTGTCAACAGTTCAGTGGCGGACCTCTGGAGACTCTCAGTGCTCATGAAAGGAAGGCTTGCAGGTTGAAATAAAAAGCATTTCACAAATGACCATGGCATTCTTCATCTGGTAAATATAGATGAGCTTCTGCCCTAAAAAAAATATATCTGGAAGAGTATATGTTGTCGAGCCAAAAGGAGATAGTAGATGGTCTGTAAGTAGGTAGGTAAGTAGGAAGGTAAGTAGGTAGGTAGGTAGGTAGGTAGGTAGGTAGGAAGTTAGTTAGATATGTAGTTAGGAAAAAAATAGATAGATAGATAGATAGATAGATAGATAGATAGATAGATGATAGATAGATAGATACACAGAAACATAGATAGATACATAGATAGATCATTACATAGGTAGGTAGATAGCCAGTCAGTTGGTATCCTGTTTGCTACTGAGCACTTGGAGAGAGTTTGAAGGAACCTAGAGAATTTCCAATGGGCACCCTCAGAGGACCGTGGTGTGAATTGGTCTAGGAGAAGTTGGTGAAGGGAGGGGATGTTCTATAGCGTTTCTGGTAGGACAAGTGAGAAATGCTCATTGTGCTTTGTGTCTTGGTGCCTGTCATCTTGAGTCCACTTGAATCCTTTCAGAGAGCTCTGAGTTGCATGAGTAATTAGCTCCTGCTCACAAAGGTAAGTGGGTGTGTACTAGGATACAGAAAAGAAGGATCCATGGTGAGAGTGACTGAGGTACTTTGGAGGAAGCTAGGAAAGCAAAGGTTTCCCTGAGTGCTGCACGGTGGTGTCAGAAGGGCTGGGGTTTGGTGGAGATGGTGTGGAAGTGTAGAGAGTGGAGAGAAATTGTGAGGGAGCTGGAATTATCTCATAGTGATTGACTGGTTTCCTGGTCACCTGGAGATGCTTAGTTAGTAGTGTCTTAGAATTGGGGTCTGAGGCTAGGGCATGATTTTCATAGGGGTATGTTGGGATGGAATATTCATTTCTTCTTTTGATATGTCCTTATCCTCGGCTCAGGGTGCTATATGGCCTGCAGGTGAGATTGTGGAAGTGGGAGCCCAGCCCCTCTGGGCCTCTGAGGTGGACAGATGACTGGATGACTTTGCGGATCAGCATCTACCAGGGGGTATCTGAGATACCAAACTGTGTCCCCAGGTAAGTAGACCAAGGTTTCCTGGAGTCTTCATTTCATCTCCTACTGTACTCTGGGCTCAGTCCAGAGAAACTGAAGGCCTCAGGGACACAAAGAACACCACACCCATTGCCTTGGGTCCAGTGCAGAGCCTGCAGATGCTAGGTGGGAAGCCAGTGTTGGGCCTAGTACCCGATTGAGAGCATTGATTCTAACCCCTAACTCGTGTGGCCTCTGTTAAATTTCCCCTATACTCTGAGATCTCTACTCAACCATCAGGGTGTGCTACCAGCCCAGGATAATCCAGAGAGGGCGTTCTTGTCTGGCTGCCTTGAGTTGGCAACTTGAGAGAGTAGCCCCAGGGACCCGTGGAGTCTGTATCCACAAGAAGAGAACTGGCTGTCAGCTTTAGGGGAACTATGGGTTTTCAGGTTCAGGCAGGCATGTACTGAATCAATATCCAGGCCCACTCCAGTCCTAGTGGCCTGTCTGGGCACTGAGTGGGTGGGGTCAACTCCTAGTCCTCAAGTCCAGCAGTTTTTTTCTGAGGCTCCTCCCTTATGGTCCAGATTGGCACTCAGTTTATGTAGGGCTCCTGGAAGGTTCTTTGCAATTACCTGCTTAGGTTACTTGGTGCTCACCAGCCTCCTGCCACACCCTTAAGTGGTTGACAGATGGATAAATGACTTTGTGGGTCAACATGCACCAGAACTCATATCGAGGGGTGCCTGAGGTACCAACCTGTGTGCCCAGATAAGTAGACTAAGGTTTGCAGGGGGGCCTTCTTTTCACCTCCCACTTAACTCCGGGCTCAAGCCAGAAAATCTGAAGATCTCATGGACACACAGAGAAGCCAGCCATTGTCCTGGGTCCACTACAGAGCCTCCTGCTGCTTGGTGGGAAGCCAGAGCTTGGCATAAGGCCCAATTGGTTATTTAGATCTAACTCTGTAGACCCACCTGTCCTTTAAAATCACAGATATTTGCCTGCCTATGTCTGGTATGTGTTGTTATTGTTTTTGCTATCACTTGCCTGGTTTATTTCATTTGCTTCACTCATGTGCACTCATCAGTAGAAATTGTGAGTTCCTGTACAACTGCAGCCACAAAGAGCTGTAAACCACTCTGTGGGTCCAGTGAATTGAACTTAGTTCATTGTGAAGAGCAGCCAGTACTCTTAACTCTTTAGCTATCTGTACAGCTTATCTGGGGTGTTCTTATTTGGGATTAGAAGCATCAGCTATGTTTAAAAGATATCTTGCAATAAGCTTTTAACAAGTTTAAACTCAAAATTCTATAATTAGTGGGAAATCAAGTTTATGACATCATAGATATGACAGGGTTGTGATATCATGATTGTGACATCAAGTGTATGACAACACGAGTGTAACATCAATTGTAGGACATTAGGGTGTGGCAACAGGGTTGTGACATCACAGGTATGACATCATGGGTATGGCATCACAGGTGTGACATCATGAATGTGAGATTATGGGTGTGACATCAAAGGCAGGACATCATGTGTGTGACATCACAGGTGTGAAATCACAGGTTTCACATGACTGGTGTGACACAACAGGTATGACCTAACTAGAGTGATCATGGTTGTGACATCACGGGTGTGACATTATGATTGTGACATCAAGGGTCTGATATGGATATGATCTGGTTATGAATCATGAGTATGTCACAAGGGTATGACATCACAGTTTGACATCATGGGTATGACATCATGTGTATGAAAACAGGTTGTCATCAGGAGCATAACATCATGTGTGTGACAATGGGTGTGACATTATGGGTAATATATAATTGGTGTAACATCATGTGTGTGAATTCACAGGTGTGACATCAGGAGTGTGACATCCTGGGTGTGACAATAAGGATGTGACATTACACATATGACATCAATGGTCTGAAATCATGTGTATGAAATGTATATAAATCATGGGTATGACATATGTTTGACATCACAGTTGAGACATCACAGGTGTAACATTATGAGTGTGACATCAACAGTGTAAAGTCATGGGTGTTACATCATGTGTGTGGCATCACAGGTGTGACATCATGAGTATGGCATCAACGGTGTGACATCATGGGTAATACATCACGAGTGTGACAACATGGGTATGACATGGGCAAGTATGACATCACAGCTATGACATTACAGGTGTGACGTCACAGGTGTTACATCAC
The DNA here is from genome assembly GCF_011762505.2 of Arvicanthis niloticus. NCBI lineage: Eukaryota > Metazoa > Chordata > Mammalia > Rodentia > Muridae > Arvicanthis > Arvicanthis niloticus. The sequence goes on from NW_023045022.1 coordinate 632,736, forward strand.
AGGTGTTAGATCATTATTGTGACATCATGGGCATGATATCATGAGTATGACATCAAATATTTGACATCATGGGTATGAATGTCATGGTAATGAATCATGGGTATGACACAACAGGTGTGACATCATGGGTGTGACCTCACGGGTATGATATCACAATGTGTCATCATGATTGTGACGTAAAGTGAAGGATATAATTGGTGTCACATCATGGGTATGACATCATGGGTATGACATCATGGGTGTGATATCATAGGTTTGACATCACAGTTGAGACATCACCAGTGTGAATTTTTGGGTGTGACATTACATGTGTGACATCACAGGTATGAAAACCTGGGTATAAAATGTGTATAAATCAAGGGTGTGATATAGTTTTGTATTCACTTTTGAGACATCACAGGTGCAACATGTGTGTGACATCACAGGTATGAAATCCTGGGTGTGAAGTCATGAGTGTTGCATCATAGTTGTGACATCATAGAAAAGACATCATGATTGTGACACCATGTGTGTGAAATCATAGGTGTGACATCAGGAGTGTGACAATTGGTGTGGCATTATGGATGTGACATCACAGGTTCATCATCATGGGTATGACATCATAGGTGTGACACCATAGGTGTGACATCATAGGTGTGACATCATGTGTGACATCACAAGTATGACATCATGGGTGTGAAACTATGGGTGACACATTACATATGTGTCATCAGAGGCATAACATCATGGGTGTGACATCACAGGCATGACATCATGGCTATGCTATGTGTATTATTCATTTTTGTGATATGATAGATTTGACATGAGATTTGAGACATCACAGGTGTAACATTATGTGTGACATCACAGGTATGTCATCATGCATGTGACGTTCTGCATGTGACATCACTAGTGTGACAAAAGATGTATGTCAACACAAGTGTGACATTATGAGTGTTATTTCACAAGTGTGACACCATGGGTGTGATGTGTTATTTCACAAATGTGACACCATGGGTGTGACTTCACATGTGTGACATCCTGGGTGTGACATCAATGCTATGACATCATGTGTGTGAAATTATGGGTGTGACATTACACATGTGACATCACAGGTATGACATCAAGGGAGTGACATCACAGGTATGACATCATGGTAGAGACTTTATGGGTATGACATCATGAGTGTGAAATTATGGGTGAGTCACAGACATGACATAATGGGTATGACATCATAGGTGTGACATCATGGGAGTGACATCACAGGTATGAAATGTGTATAAATTATGGGTGTGATATAGGTTTGACATCACATAGAGACATCACAGGTGTAACATGTGTGTGACATCATGAGTGTGACATCATGGGTATGACATTACTGGTGTGACATCATAAATGTGGTACCATAGGTGTCACATCATGGGAGTGACATCATGAATGTGCCCTCATGGGTGTGACATTAAGGGTTTGACATCACTGGTATGACATCATGGATGAGACATCAAGTGTATGCAAACTGCAAACACCATGCAGCACTCAGGGGACATTTTGCTATCCTTGCTTCCTCCAAATTCCCCAAGTCATTCTCACCATGAATCATTTTTCTGTATCCTAGTACATACTGACCTACCTACCTGTGCAGGGGCTAGTTATGCATGCAACTCAGAGCTCTCTGAAGGGAAGCATGTAGACCCAAGATGACAGGCACCTAGACACAGAGATCCATGAGCATTTATCATTTGTCCTACCAGGATTCCTGCAGCACATCCCCTCCCCTCACCAACTTCTCCTAGACCAATTCACACCAAGGCCCTCTGAGGGTGCCCATTGGAAACTCTCTAGTTGCTTTCAAACATTCTCTCCAAGTGCTCATGGCCAGACTATGATAACAACTGATTGGCAATCTACCTGCCAATGTATGTATGTATGTATGTATGTATGTATGTATGTATGTATCTATCTATCTATCTATCTATCTATCTATCTATCTATCTATATTTTTCCAAACTACCTACCTATCTACCTACATACCTACCTATGTACTTACATGCCTTCTACTATCTTTTTGGGACTCGCCAATATATACATTTCCAGGTATATTTTCTAGGGCAGAAGCAACTCTCTGTTTATTAGATGATGCATGCCATGGTCATTTGAGAAATGCTTTTTACTATCCACCACAAGCTTTTCTTTCAAGAGCACTGAGAGTCTCCAGACGTCCACCCCTGCACTATTGAGAGCCTAAGTCACAGCTGATGGAAGAAGACCCCTCTACAAACCTTCAGAAGAGAAGCCTGACATTGCTTTCCACTTCTCCCTCCCTACCAATCTTCCTGGAAGCATTTGGTCTAATACAACCAAGAAAGCTCTTTCCATCCAGGAAGGCCTGCTCTCAGTTCTCAGAGGTACAAGGCCCACAACCCAAAAAAAGAGTGGGTACTGCCACTCTCCATAGTACTTAAACAATTATCTCATCCATCTACCAAGACAGAAGTACTATCAGAAACAATTCTGCTGTTCCCCTTGGGCCTTTCTACACCTTGTGCCCACCCAAGCTATGGCCTGGGCATACAAACAGCCTTAAGCATTTTCCCTATATCAAACCTGACCTTCCCAGACAATGCTAAGCTCAACACCATAAGAAATAATACAACCTGGGCATAAACTGGACCTGCCTCAGAACCAATAAGAGCCTATTATCCTCACACATACATACATACAAACACAAACATATATACAAAGAGAGACAAAAAGAAATAGAGACAGAGAAAAAGACAAGACAAAAAGAGAGACACAGAGACAGAGAGAAACTCTGGACTTTCAATTTTCTGTCATCTGAGATTGTCCATCTGTTAATTCCAGAACCATGTCTATTTTTCCAGACATCCCTGGATATGGCAGAGAAGGCCAGGTGTCTTTTTTGCCTTCATCTGGGGTGATCTCCATGGATGGTAGGAAAGGTAAGCTAGTCAGGAGAAGCCCAGACTCTGCTGCTGATTTGTGTGTCAGGCATCAGGGCTAGGAGGCTTTCAAGGGACCCAGCCTAGATGGTTCCCTGGCAGCCTGGCCTGTTATGGACACACTAGGGACTACAGCAATCTCTGGCTGTTTTAATCACTTTGACTTCAAGCCAAGACAATGTCTAGGCTCCTCACCCCATTGGGGCACACCATGAGGTTGATTACATAAAATGATGGGGGAGCCTCCCAAACCTTTGAAATGTTCTGGAACTTGGGTGGTTTTCTGAGAGTCTTGAGACTTCTACCCCACCTGAAGCACAGCTCCAGGAGAGAACATTTTCTTTTAAACAAAAGGAAAGCCAGAGATGATAGCCTAGGAAGGGGGTGAGGTGGGGTTGGGGTTGACAGGGAGGACATTAATTACCTAAAGATATCTGGCCACAAATGCTACTGAGCACTAATATGTACAGACAGCTCAGAGAAGTAAAACAGCCTGTCCCCACACCCTGACTCTTTGTTTGATAGTAACAATGGAATGTGGGGGTTGGGAGGACATCCTACCAGGCAGCTGCTGAGCACCCTCAAACAAAAGCAAGGTGAACCCTGATTGCTCTGATAAACAGGGATGGGCAGGAGAAGTCACCCACAAGAAACCAGATCCAGCCTGGCTCCATATGCATGTTTAGAGAGGTCCTATGACTCTGTACAACCTAAGATGTCCTCTTGCACTGTGCTGAAAACCTGGGAGGCTGTGCTCCCTGAGTCAGGCTAGCCAAACCCTGTGTCACAGGCCCTGTCTTCTAGTCAGCTGGATCCTGCTTGCTCACAGTCCTCTCCTGGGCCAAGAAGCCCTCAGAAGCCCCTAGTACTGCCTGTGCAGCCAGAATAGTGTGGCTCTCAAGCAGGTCTGCCACCATGTTGAGAGAGGCACAGGGATGTGCAGAAGGAACCCACATTACAATTCTGCTTGAAACCAATAGAGCATGAAGAATGCCACTGCCAGACTGAATAGGTGCACTCCACCTGCCTTTCCTGAGACAAAAAATGCCAACCAGCTGCAGCCAGCTTCCAATAACATGGACAATCACTGGGCTTCACAGTCTACACATGGGTGTTCATGCAGGACACTGGAAATGCCTAAGGTATATTTAAGTATGTTTTTGCATGGTGTGTGTGTGTGTGTGTGTGTGTGTGTGTGTGTATACTCACACAAGAGTATGTTCCTGCACTTCTGTGTGTGCGTGCTCTTTCCTGCCTATAAGGTTTGGGAATATGGATATGGGTGCGTAAGAGTCAGGATCAGGAGATTGTTCATGGTGAAGATGGAAGGGTCACGCATCACAGTTCCTGAACTGCAGGGCCTCTGCCAGCCACTGAAGGGTCCAGAAGGAGGGCAACAAGCACTAAAAGGCATGAGCAGGTACTTGCAAAGGATCCTGTGAGAGCCCTACCTAACCCCACCTCCAGTCTGGACCCTAGGGGCAGAGCCTCAGAAACAAATGCCTGAACTTAATGACCAGGAACTGACCTGGACAACACAGTGCCCAGGCAGGACACTGAGACTGGGCCTGGCCTAGAGACTGATCCAGCATTTGGCTTTCTGACCCCACCCACATGGGGGTCTTCTAAAGCCAACAGCCAGTTCTCTTCTTGGGGATGCAGATACCACTGTCACTGGCCACACTCTCTCAACTTGCCAGGTCAAGGCACCCAACAAAGAAGGCCATCCAAGGATAATACTTTGCTTGTAGGGCACTTTGATGTTGGAGTCAGAGAGCTCAGAGAACAGGGGAAGTTGAACAAGGCCCCATATGGTAGCGGTGGGAAACCAACCTTCCCCAATGGTACTAGTCCTAACACTGGCTTCCCACATAGCAGCAGGAGTTTCATTGAACGATTGCCAGTGTGTGGGCTGATCTGTGTGTCACAGAGAACTTCAGTTTCTCTGACCTCAGTCCAAATAAGGTGGAAGTTGAAAAGAAGGCCCACCCCAAAGACCATGGCCTACTGTCCTGGACACACAGGTTAGTATGTCAGGTACCCCTCAATATGAGTTCTGGTGAATGCTGCCCACAAAAGTCATCCAGTAATCTGCCCATTTAGAGGCACAGAGTGGCTGGCTGCTCACTTCCACAATCTCACTTTCAGGCCACCTAGCACCCTGAGCTGAGGACAAGGACATATCTAAAAAAAAGGACATATCTAAAAAAAGAAATGAACATTCCATCCCAACCTGACCTTTTGACAACTAGGCTTGGTCTCAGGCCCTCAATTCTAAGCACCTACTAAATAAACATCTCCAGACAACTGAACAGGAAACCAGGCAACCATTATGAGCTAATTCTAGCTCCCTCACAATCTGTCTCCTATCTCTAACCCTCCAGCCCACCTCCATCACACCCCATCCCTTCACCAAACATCATGCAGCACTCTGGGGAAAATTTGTTCTCCTTTTTTTTCTCCAAAGTCCCCAAGTCACTCTCACCATGAATCCTTCTTTCTGTATCCTAGTATGTACCCACCTACTCTACCTGTGCAGGGGCTAGGCACATATGCAACTCAGGGTTCTCGGAAAGTATTCAACTGGACCCAAGATGACAGGCACTGAGACACAAAGCACAATGAGCATTTATCACTTGTCCCACCAGGATCCCTGCAGCACATCCTCTCCCCTTACTAATACCTCCTAGACCAATTCATACCAAGGTCCTCTGAGAGTGCCCACTGGAAATTCTCAACATTCTCTCCAAGTGCTCACTACCACAGGATGACAACTGCCTGCCTATTCTCCTATCTTTGGATCTGTCTATCTATCTATCTATCTATCTATCTATCTATCTATCTATCTATCTATCTATCTAATCTTTTTCCTACCAACCTACATAGCTACATGTCTACCTACTTCCAAACCTTCTACTATTTTCTTTTGCCTGACAAATATGTTCACTTCTAGCTACATTTTTTTAGGACAGAAGGGCCTCTTTATTTACCAGATAATGTATGCCATGGTCATTTGAGAAATGCTTCTCATTATCCACCAGCAAGCCTTCCTTTTATACGCTTTGAGAGTCACCAGAGGACTACCCCTGCATAGTCCTTAAGTCACAGCTGCTGGAAGAATATCCCTCTAACAACTTCTAGGAGAGAAGCCAGCTATTGCTTTCCACTTCTAAGCAATTGTCTCATCCATCCACCAAGACAGAGAGGTGCCATCAGGAACAACTCCACTGCTGTACTTTTCAAGCAATTTTATACTTTGTGCCCACCAGAGCTATGGCCATGGCACACATACAGCCTTACGAGTTGTCAATCTTCAAGTTTTTAAAGAATTTTTTTAATAAACTTCTAATTTTTCATACTTTTTTGGTATTTGTCTTCATTATAATTAAATTTCCACATGTATGTTTGATATTTTCATCAACTTTCACTATTTATCTTAAGTTTTTATCACTAGTTTTTTTAAACAATGTCTTCAATTTTATCAAACTTTTTTTCACGCAAATATTCAATTATATCAGAAATTTTCATTAAATCACAATTTCATAAGACATTTTTTCCTTGTCAATTTTTTTAAAGAATTTTTTAAAAAGATTTAATTTTTCATATTTTTTGTATCTGTCATCATTTTAATCAAAATATTTTTTGGTTTGCATATTTCATCAAATTTTCAATATTTATTTTAATTTTTATCACTAGTTTTTTCAACAATGTCTTCATTATTATCACATATTTTTTCATACTAATATTCAATTTTATCAAATTATTATTTTAATACATTATATTTAATTTTATGAAATTTTTTCTTGTAAATCTTCAATTTTTAAAAAGTATTTTTTTAAAAAACTGTTTCAATTATTTTATACAGTATTTCCTGTAGTTTTCATCATTTTAATTAATTTTTTTCATGTTTGATTTTATTTTTTAATCAATTTTCTATACTTATTCAATTTTAAATCCTATAGTCTTATTAGTAGTTTTATTGATGTTGTCTTAAAATTTAACAAACACTTTTGCAAACAAATATTCAATTTTTATCAGAAATTTTTCTTAAACCACTTTCAATTTCAATGTGAATTTTTATTGTCAATCTTTAATTTATTTAGGAATTTTTAGAAAATGTTACCTCTTTTAGAAACATTTTTTGTATTTGCCATCATTGTAATCAAATTTTTATATGTGTGTTACTTTTTCATCAAATTTTCAGTATTTTTATTTTCATCAATAGTTTTTCAACTTTATCAAACATATTTTGCATAAAAATATTCAATTTTATATGAAATTTTCCTAGAATCACATTCAATGTTATGTGAAATTTTTTTCCTTACAATTTTTAATTTTTTTAGAGATTGTTAAAACTTTTTTTATATTTGCCATCATTTTAACAAAACTTTTTCCATATAATTTGGTTTTTTATCAAATTTTCACTATCTTAATTTTCATCACTCATTTTTTCAATGTCTTTAAATTTATCAAACATTTTTTCCATGCAAATATTCAATATTACAAAAAATTTTACTTAAATCACATTCAATTTTTAAGAAATTTTTTGTCAATATTCAAATTTTATGGATTTTTTTAATTTAAGTTTTTTATACATTTTTAATTTGTCATCATTTGATTCATTTTTTCCAAACATCTTTAATATTTTTCATTAAATGTTTTTGTTTATCTTATTTTTTATTATTTTTCCATGCAAAAATTCAATTTTAATCAAAAATTTTTTCTATCACATTCAATTTCATGAGACGTATTTTACACGTCCCTTCAATTTTTTAGGGATATTTTATAAACAATTTTATGTTTTTTATACCTTTTTTCTGTATTTGTAATCATTTAAGCTGTATAATGTATCTGTCAGGTAAAATAATATTATCCCATATGCCACAGTATAGTGTATCACATAATATAACATTATTTTATATATAGCAGTATAGTCTATTTGTTAGGTAATAAAGCATTATTCCATATATAGCAGTATAGTCTATCTGTCAGGGCAGAGTTTCTCACAAACTTTACTTACAGAAGAAAGAAATGCCAATAATCTTTTCTTCACTCAAACATTGATAAGTACTAATGATAATGTAAACATGATAATGTAAATAATGTGTTAACATAAATATATAATATTAATATAATGTAAATATATATTATAAATATATAATATAAAAATATAATTTGAATATGACTTTAAACATCATTTCATTATTACTGGAGGTTGATGGTGGCCACTAATATATTTAAACTTTATGTATTTATGTCACTGAATCTTGTATAAATTATAAAAAGTACATAAAATTATATACATTATTTAAATTATGCAAGTTACATAAATTATATAAATTATATACAATTATACAAATTAAGAAAGTATATAATAATTCCAGCACTTGGGAGGCAGAGGCAGGCGGATTTCTGAGTTCGAGGCCAGCCTGGTCTACAGAGTGAGTTCTAGGATAGCCAGGGCTACACAGAAAAACCCTGTCTTGAAAAAAAAAAAAAGTATATAAAATAATGTAAATTATATAAAATCATACAAATTATATAAATTATACAAAACATAAATTATAGCAAATATATGAATTATATAAAATATATAACATATATAAAAAGATCAATTATATTGCTTACATAAATGTATAAATTATTTAAAATTACATAAAATTATATAACATATATTAATTATTTAAATTTTATAATACATAAATTATATGAATCTTATAAATTATAAAAAGTATATAAATTATGTAAATTATATAAAATTATACAAATTAGATGAAATAACATAAAATCATGAACTATATAAATGTTTGTGTCTTACAAAATTTGAATTAGGCCTTGAGGTAAACAATCATTTGCTCTTTTTATCTCAGTCAATATTTAAAAATATTTTTATTGAACATTTTAATTACTTACATTTATTTATATCTGTTAACAGAAAAGAATATTTTAAAATATTTTTATTATTTTTTAATATTTTTATTGGATATTTTTATTGCATATTTTAATCAGATATTTTAATTGGCTACATTAGTTAGATATTTCTTATTTTATATTTTACTTACAATATTTTCATTAATATCATTTTATAACTATATTTTACCATTAATATTACTATTGTTGTTATTATTATTACTTTCAGCCTGTATCTATTAATGAAAACAAAACCTGGCAGCCTACTTTACTAATTTTATTTTATTCAAACATCATACAAAGTTAATTATCATTATTGTTTATTATTGTTATTGTTAGTATTGTTTTTATTAATATTTTAAGATTATATTATTTTTATTAACATTATTTTCTTTATATTATTACAATTCTTATTATTTTATTAACATTACTATTAATATTTTTATTTATTTTTTATTTTATTATTTTTATTTTATAACATTATTATTAGTATTACAATTATTATATTATAATTATAGAAACTAGCACATTTGTAAGCTCTCATGTATGACTGAGTGCAGACCTTCCAGTAACATATATCCTCAGGGTTTCAACAATTTTATTATATTATTATTATTATTATTATTATTATTATTATTATTATTTCTATTTTTATAGTCAGTATTATTTATAAATAATTATATTATTATAATTACTTTATTATCATTGTTATTATATTATAATTTTTATCTTATGGTAGTATCATAATTATATTGTTATGCAATTACTATTATTATTTAACTATTATCAATACCATTAGTATCAGTATTACTTTATTATTGTATGATTATTATGTCATTATCATTAATATTTATTTGAATTATTTTTATATTTTTAATATTAGTGTTATTAATATTTTATTACTGTTATACTATTATTTCAGTATTATTTTTATTGTTTTATAATTAATATTAACATATTTTACTATTATTTTTATAAAATTATAATATAAATTATTCCATCATGATTTCATTAGAATATCACATACACAGGAACACGCCATAGATTCCCTATGGTGATTACATTAGAATATCATGTACACGTGAACATGCCACACTCTATTCCTGTGTTACTGTCATACCTATTCTGTGTGTGTCACATATGCTGCCTTCCCATGTTATTGACACAACCATCCTATGTGTGTCACACATGCTCAATTTTCATGTTATTATCACACCAGTGCTGTGTGTGTCACACACACTCTCCTCCCATTTTATTGTCACACACGTGCTGTCTATAACACATGCTCTCTTTCAGTGTTATTGGCACAACCACAAACACACTGTGTATGTCACACACTCTCTTCTGTTTTATTGTTACAACCACACTGTGTGTGTCACACATGGTCTCTTTTTGTATTATTGTCACAACCATGCTATGTGTGTCACATGTTCTCTTGCTTTGCATTAAATAAAAATAAAACAAATATAATAAATAAAAACAAATAAAAATTAAAAATAAATAAAAAGTTTTAATTAAAATATTAAAAATTAAAATAAAAATAACAGAAGAAATAAAAGTAAATAAAAAGAATAAAAGTAAATAAAAACAAATACAATATAAACAAAAATATTAAGAAATAAAAACAAATAATATAAATGAATATAAATTTAAAGACAGATGAAAAGAAAAGTAACAAAAATATATAAATATATAAGTACTACAACAGTTCGACTCCTGTATCCATGTAGGTATACCTCAGACAAAAATTAATCCTTCTTTTGCTTGTAAAATCTGTTGTCTTCACACACGGCTGCCATGAGTTTTATTCCTTTGCCAACGGTGGTGGGTGCCCTCGATATGAAATAAAATTCTGGTATTTGATTCAGAATACCTTGTAACAGTCAATGTATTTTTTCTTCGAAAAAGGGGATTAATTTCCTGCATTTTGACTTTGTATAAATTCTATCATTTAATTTATCTGCTTTCCGGCATACTTGTTCAGATACTTCATGGGATGCCATGGGCAGTGGTCATGTCAGTTATCATGCTATAATGCTACTTCATTTTTAAATATTTTTATTAAATTTAATTTCATTTTAATTCATTTTATAACCTCTCACACTACAATGTTATTTCTTTTGTTCTTAATATTTTTAATTTAATTTTATCAGTTCTCATTTTACACTGCTATTTCATTTTTAATATTTTAATTTGATTTAATTTAATTTTATTATACTAGGTCTCACAATACAAGGCTATTTCTTTTTTAAATTTTTATTGAATTCAATTTAAGTTTTTATTGAATAATTTAATTTATTATGTATTATTCATTTTTTAATTTTTATTTTATTTATATTTATTGCATGCTTTATTTATTTGCACTTTAGACATTATCCATTTGTCCCATTTCTTTCTCCCCAAAGAATCTACTTTTCCAATCCCCCTCCTCCATTTTGCTTTTATACCATTTTAATATCATGCATTAAAAATTCAATCTTGTTTACTTGAGAACGAAATGAAAATCACTCTAATTTAAAAGCAGACATTGATAGACCACACATATCTATTAAGATATGTACATGCCATAGTTTATGCCATTGGCTTGGAGGACTTGTATTTTAATTTCATTTGTGTAGTTTTGTACATTTTAGATTATATATGATCTATATTATATAACTTATATAATATATACTATATATAATACTTATAATATGTACTATGTACTATACCATACAATATATGTTATATATTATATGCAATATAATATATACTATGTGCTATGTAATCTAGAATGTATATATATTATAGATTATATATTATATATGTAAGTACATATACATCATGAGATATACATTATAAGAGTGACATCATGGGTATGAAATGTGTATAAATCATTGGTGTGATATCATAGGTTTGAATTCATAGTTGAGACATCACAGATGTAGCACTATGAGTGTGACATCATGGGTGTGATATCATGGATGTGACATTACAGGTGTGAAATCACTGGTGATATATCACTGGTGTGACATAACAGGTACGACATTATAAGTATAACATCATGGGTTTGACATCACAGGTGTGATATTATGGTTTGGCAACACATGTGACATCACAGGTAGGATATCATGGGAGTGACATCATAGATATGACATCACCGGTGTGACATCACAGGTATGACATCATGGGAGGGACATCACAAGTATGACATCATGTGTATAAAATGTATATAAATCATGCATGTGATATCATAGGTTTGATACCACAGTTGAGCCTTCATAGGTGTAACATTATGAATGTGACATTCCGGGTGTGATATCTGTTGTGTGACCTCATGGTTGCGGCATCATGGATGTGACATCATGGTTGACATGATGAGTGTGATATCATGTCTGTGAAACCATAGATGTGACATCAGAGGTTTGACATCATGGGTTTGACATTAAGGGTGTGACATCGCGTTTGTGACATCATGGGTTTGGCTTCTCGTGTTTGACATCAAGTGTATCACAAGGATATGAGATGGTTAAGAATCATGGGTGTGACATTATGAGTGTGATATAACATGTATGACATCATGGGTATGACATGGTTACAAATCATAAGTATGATATCACAGTTATGACATCAGGGGTTTGACATAACAAGAGTGACATCATGAGTGTGATATCAGGGGTGTGACATCACAAGTGTGACATTTTGGTTGTGACATCATAGGTATGTCATCATGGGTGAGACATCACGGGTATGACATGCGTATGACTTTATTTGTGGGACATCACGGGTGTAACCTCATGAGTGTGACATCACAGTTGTGACATTGCGGGTGTGAAATCACAGGTATGACATCACTAGTATGACATAACAGGTATGGCATCACAAGTGTGAGATTATGGTGTAACATCAAGGGTATGACATCACAGGTGTGACATCTTGTATGCAAAATCACAGGGGTGACATCAGAAGTGTGACCTCATGGATGTGACATATAGGGTGTGATATCATGGGTGTGACATCATGGGTATGATTTCACGATGTGACATCACCTGTATGACAAGGATATGAGATGGTTAAGAATCATGGGTGTGGCATCATGGGTATGATATCAAATGGGTGGAATATTATGATTGTGATGTAACATGCATGACATCATGGGTATGACATGGTTACAAATCATAAGTATGACATCACAGTTATGACATCAGCAATGTGGCATCATGAGTGTGGCGTCAGAGGTGTCACATTATGAGAATGACACCATGATTGTGCCCTCATCATGGCTGTCATATTATAGGTGTGACATCACACATGAGACATCTCAGGTATAACATGAGTGTGATATCAATGGTGTGACATTGATGTGTTGACATTGTGGGTATGACATCATGATTGTGACATCAACTGTATATCATCCTGAATATGACATGAATTTTAGGACATAAGGTGTGTGACATCACAAGTGTGACATAAAATGTGACCTCATGGCTGTGACATCACCATTGTGACATCATCACAGGTATGACATCAGGGGTGTGACATCACAAGTGTGACATTATGGGTGTGAAATCACAGGTATGACATCACTAGCTTGACATAACAGGTATGACATCACAAGTATGTGATTATGGGTGTGACATCAAGGGTATGACATCATGGGTGTGAAATGGCAGGTATGAAATTATGAGTGTGACATTACATGTGTGACATGACAGGTATGACATCATGGCTCTGATATGGGTGTGATTTCACAGGTATGACATCATGGGTAGAAATAATGATTGTGATATCACTTTTGTGATATGGGTGTGACAACACAAGTGTGACATCATGAGAGACATGTGCATGAAATCACAGGTGTGACATCACAGGTATGACATCATTGGTGTGACATGATTTTGAAACATAAGTATGACATCACAGATATGACATCATGGGTGTGAAATTATGGGTGTGACATCTGGAGTTTGACATCAAGTGAATGACATTGTAGGTATGACATATGTATCAGAAGGTTATGAATCATGGGTATGACATCAGGGCTGTGACATCATGGCTGTGACACTATAGGTGTGACATCCCTCATGAGATATCATAGTTGTGATGGGTGTGACATCACTGTCTGAAGTCATGTGTAAGATATCATGGGTTTGACATCATGTGTGACATCACAGGTGTGACATCGAGTTTGACATCAACTGAATGCCATTGTGGGTATGTCACATGTATGAGTATGAATCATGGGTATGACATCACGGTTGTTATATTGTGGGTGTGACATGATTGTGATATCAAGTTATGACACCATAATTGTGACATCAATTGTAGGACATCACGAGTATGAAATCACGAGTGACCTCTTGGGTGTGACATGACAGGTATGACATCATGAGTGCAAAATCACAAGTATGACATCATGTGTGTGACATCACAGGTGTGACATAACAGTTATGACATCATAAATGTGACATCATGGGTGTGATATCATCATGTGACATCACAGTTGAGACATCATGGGTGTGATATCAGTTCTGACATCAGAAGTATGAAATGTGTATAATTCATGGATGTGATATCATAGGTTTGATATCACAGTTCAGACATCACAGGTGTCACATTATATGTTTGACATCACAGGTGTGACAAAAAGTGTATGACATCATGGGTGTAAAATTATAGGTGTAACATAAAGTGTGTGACATCATGGTGGTGACATAATATGTGTTGCGTAACGAGTGTGACATCAAGTGTATGACATGGATATGAGATGGTTAAGATCCTGTGTATGACATCATCTATGTGGCATCATGGGTATGACATCACAAGTGTGACATTATGGGGACGACATCACATGTATGATAACATGGATATGACATGGGTTTGAATTATAAGTATGACATCACAGCTATGACATTACAGGTGTTATATCACAGGTGTTACATCATGGTTGCGACATCATGGGCATGATATCATGTGCGACATCAGTGTATGACATCACCGGTATGACATGGGTATGTCATGGTAATGAATCATGGGTATGACACCATAGGTGTGACATCACAAGAGTGACATCACAGGTATGATATCCTGGGATTTAAATGTGTGTAAATCAGGAGTGTGATATCTTTGGTTTGACATCACAGTTGAGAAATCACAGGTGTAACATTATGAGTGTGACATCACAGGTGTGACATAATGGGTGTGACATCATCGGTGTGACACCATCAGTGTGACATCAAGGGTATGACATCAAGGGTATGACATCATGGGTATGAAATTGTCAGTCTGACATTACATGTTTGACATCACAGGTATGACACCTAAGTGTATGACATCATGGGTATGGACTATGTATGAATTATAAGTATGACATCATAGGTATCGCATCATGGTTGTGACATGAGCGTGATATCTTGAGTGTGACATCAACTGTACAACATGGGTATGATAAGGGTATGTCATGGTAATGAATCATGGGTATGACATCATGGGTGTGACATCATCGGTGTGACACCACAGGTCTGATATCATGATGTATCATCATGATTGTTATTTAAAGTGAAGGACATAATGTGTGTGATATCAAGTATATGACAACAAGTGTATGACATCACGTGATTGACATCATGGGTGTGATATCATAGTTTTGAAATCACAGTTGAGAAAACACAGTTATAATATTATGTGTGTGATATCATGAGTATGACATCAAATGTATGACATCATGGGCATGACATGGATATTCCATGGGTATAAATCATGGGCATAACATCATGGCTTTTATATCATGGGAATGACATTGGAGGTGTGACACCATGATTGTGACATAAAGTATAGGACATTCTGGGCGTGAAATCAAGAGAGTGGTATAACATGTGTGACATGGGTATGACATGGTTATGATTCATAAGTATGACATCACAGGTATTTCATCACTGTGTGATGTATTGGGCTTAACATCATGGGTGTGACATCTGTGTAAAATCACAGGTGTGTCATCAGAGATGTGACATCAAGGGTGTGATATCATGGGTGTGACATCATGGGTATGATTTCACGATGTGACATCAAGTGTATGACATGGATATGAGATGGTTAAGAATTATAGGTGTGACATCATGAACATGACATATCAGGCATGACATAACAGGTGTGACATCATGAGTGTTACATCTAGTATATGACATAATTGATATGATATGGTTATGAGTCATAAGTAGGACATTATGAGTGTGATATCATGAGTGTGACATCAAGTATGACATCATGTGTATGACATGGGTATGTCATGGTAATGAAACATGGGTTTGACCCCACAGGTGTGACATCATGTGTGTAACTTCTCAGTTCTGACATCATGGGTATGACATCAGAGGTATAACACGATGTGTGTGACATGACAGGTGTGACATCCAGTGTATTACATCATGGGTATGACATGGGTATGAATCATGGGCATAACATCATGGATGTTACATCTCAGGTATAAAGTCATGATTGTGACATAAAGTAAAGGACATTATGGGTGTGACATCAAGAGTGTGATCTGTATGATATCATGGGTATGACATGGTTAGAAATCATAAGTATGACATCATGGATATGACATCAGGGGTGGGACATCACAGGTATGGCATCATAGGTGTCACATCATGGGAATGACATCATGAGTCTGCCCTCATGAGTGTGACATCACTGTTGAGACATTGCTAGTGTGACATCATGGATGAGACATCAAGTGTATATTATGGGTATGATAAGGATATGAATCATGGGTATGTCATCACGGGTATGACATCACTGTGTGACATCATGGGTATGTCATCATGGGTATGACATCACTGTGTGACATCATGGGTAAGACATCCTGGGTTTGACATCACTGGTGTGATATTCGGAGTTTGACATCAAGTGAATGACATTATGGGTCTGACATGTGTATGAGATGGATAAAAATCATAGGTATGACATCATGGCTGTGACATTATAAGTGTGACATCACACATGAGACATCACAGGTGTAACATTATGAGCGTTATATCAAGGGTGTGACATCACTGTTGTGATATTGTGAGTGTGACATCATGATTGTGACATCAAGTATATGACATCAGGAGTGTGACATCATGGGTGTGGCCTCATGGGTATGACATCACAGTTATAGCATTACAAGTATGACATCATGGGTATGACATCAGGAGTGCGAATTCATGGGTATGATATCATGGATGAGACATCAAGTGTATATTATGGGTATGATATGGATATGAATCATGGGTATGTCATCACGGGTATGACATCACTGTGTGACATCATGGGTAAGACATCCTGGGTTTGACATCACTGGTGTGACATTCGGAGTTTGACATCAAGCGAATGACATTATGGGTATGACACGTGTATGAGATGGATAAAAATCATGGGTATGACATCATGGCTGTGACACTATAGGTGTGACATCACACATGAGACATCACATGTATAACATTATGAGTGTTATATCAAGGGTATGACATCACTGTTGTGATATTGTGGGTGTGACATCATAATTGTGACATCAAGTATATGACATCAGGAGTGTGATATCATGGGTGTGACATCACAGTTATGACATT
Source organism: Arvicanthis niloticus (assembly GCF_011762505.2). NCBI lineage: Eukaryota > Metazoa > Chordata > Mammalia > Rodentia > Muridae > Arvicanthis > Arvicanthis niloticus. Next base: position 650,179 of record NW_023045022.1, read on the forward strand.
ATAGGTATGACATCATGGGTGTGACATCAGGAGTGTGACATCATGGGTATGACATCATGGGTGTTACATTGTAGGTGTGACATCACTCATTAGACATTACAGGTGTAATATTATGAGTGTGAAAACACCGGTGTGACATCATGTGTGTGACAAAACAAGTATGAAATATTTCTCTAATAATACAAATATCTCACTAATAATAGCAAAAATACCTCAATAACAATGTTTCCCTAATAATGACAATATTTCAGCAATAACAACATTTAACTAATAATAACAATCTTTCAGTAATAACAAAAATATATCACTAATAATAATAACAGTATCTTACTATTAATTACAAAATTTCACTAATATTAAAAATAATGTACTAATAATAACAATATCTAAATAATAATAACAAAAATACCTCATTAATAACAATATTTCACTAATAATGGAAACAATATCTCACTAATAATAACAATATATTACTAATTAAAACAACAATATCTCATTAATAATAAGAATCTTTTGGTAATAATAACTAAAATATCTCACTAATAATACCAATATCTCACTTGTAATAACAACAGTATTTCACAAATAGTAACAATGTCTCACTAATAAGAATAACAATATCTCACTGATAATAACAAAAATATATCACTACTAATAAAATATTTCACAAATAGTGACAATATCTCAGTAATAACAATAACTCAAAAATACAACATCTCAATAATATCTCTACTAAAAATAACAATATTTCACTAATAATAACAATATCTCACTAATAACAACAATATTTTACTACTAATAATAACAATATGTCACTACTAATAGAAAAAATATCTCATTAATAACAATATCTCATGAAAAATAAAAATATCTTACTACTAATAAAAAATCTCACTATTAATAACAATATCTTTACAACAAAAATATCTCTCTAAAAATAACAAAAATATCTCTCTAATAATAGCAACATATCACTAAAAATAATACTATCTTACTAATAATAAAAATCATTCAGTAATAAGAAAAATATCTCAATAATAATAATGATATCTTACTACTAATAAAAAATTCACTATTAATGACAATACCTTAATAACAATAACAGCAATATCTCAATAATAAAAACAAAAATATCTCTCTCATAACAACACTATCCCACTAACAATAACAATATATCACTAAAAATAATATTTCAGTAATAACAAAATACCTCACTAATAATAAAATAATCTCACTAGCAATAAAAACAATATCTCACTTTTAATAAAAATGTATCTCACTAATAACGGTAGTTTACTACTACTAATAACAATATCTCCTGGATAATTAATAACAACAATATCTCACTGATAATAAATATATCTCACTAATAACAATATCTCACTAATAGTAACAATATCACAGTAATATTCACAAAAATATAACACTAATAACAACAATATCTCATCAAAAATAACAAAAGTATCTCAGTAGTAATAACAATATCTCATCATGAAAAATAATATCTTAATAATAAAAACAGCAATATCTCACTCATAAAAACGAGAATATCTCCATAATAATAACAACATGTCACTCATAATAACAATACCTCATAATAATAATAAAAATATCTCACTAGTAATAAAAACAATATCTCACTTTTAATAAAAAAGTATCTCACTAATAACAATAACTCACAAATAAAAACAATTTTTTCCTAATCATAATTATATCTCACTATAATAACAAATATATACCACTAAAAATAACATCTCACTAATATTTATAACTATCTCACTAATAATAACTATGATATCTCACTAATGCCAAAAATTTTTCAATAATAATAATGAAAATATCTCACTAATAATAACAATATCTCACTAATAGTAACAATAATATTTCACTAATAATTACAACAATATATCACTGATAATAACAATATCACACTAATAACAACAATAACAAAAATATCAGATTAATAATAATATCTCACTTATAATATATCAGTAATAAAAACAATATCTGACTAATTATAACAATATTTCACTAATTATAACAACCAAATCTTACTAATATTTACAATAATATCACACTAATAATATTATCTCACTGATAATAACGATATCACATTAATAATAACAACAATATTTCACTAATAATTAATCACAACAATATGTCACTGATAATAACAATATCTTGTTAATAACAACAATATCTCACTAATAGTAACAATATCACAGTAGTAATAACAAAAATATCTCACTAATGACAACAATATCACACTAATAATAACAATATCACACTTATAATAAGAAAAATATATCACTATCAATAATAATCTTTCAAAAATAACAACAAAAAATCTCACTAATAATAATTACAACATCACACTAATAATAACAATAACTAGCAATAACAACAAATATATTACTAATAATAACAAACTTTCAGTAATAGTAACAATTTTTCTCTAATAATAACAATATATCAATAATAATAAGAATATCTCACTAATAATTACAATTCAATAATGATAACAATATCACACTTATAATAACAAACATATTTCATTAATATGTTAATGATATCTTGTAATAATCACAATACTTCACTAATAGTAATAACAATATCTCACTAATAATAATAATATCTCATTAATAGTAACAATAATATTTTATTAAAATGTTAACAATATCACACTAATAATTATAATATCTCAGTAATATTAACTACAATATCGCAATAATGGTAGCATTATATCACTAATAATAACAAACATATCACATTAATAATAAGAATATCTCACTAATAATAAAAATATATCACTAATAATAACAGCAGTATTTCTAACAACAAACATCACATTAAGAATGAGTATCTCACTAATAATAACAATATAACACTAATAATAACAGCAGTATCTCACAAAAATAATAATATCCCACTTAAAATAACACTATCTCACTAATAATAACAGCAATATTTCAATAAATATTAAAAATATTGCACTAATAATAATGACAATATCTCACCAGTAATAAAAATAATACCTCTTAAATAACAATATTTCACTGATAATAAAAATATCTTATATTAACAATATCTCAATAACAGTATCATCAATAATAACAAAAATATCTCACTAATAAAATATTGCACTAATAATAATAATATGATGTCATTATTAATACCAATTTAATAATAATAAAAGAAATATCTCACTCTTACAAAATATCTCTCTAATAATCAGAATAATAACTTATGAATAATAATAACAATATCTCATTAATAACAATCATTAAGTAACAATTACAAAAATATTTCACTAATAATAACAGTATGTCACTATTAATAATAAAATATTAATAATAATAACAGCAATATCTCACTGATAACCAAAATATTTCTCTAATAATAACAATAATTTCTCACTAATAATAACAACGATATCTCACTAATAACAAAAACAGTCTCACAAATTGTTAAAATATCTCAGTAATAGTAACAAAAATATCTCACTAGTAATAATAACTATATATCAGTATTAATAACAAAATTTTAATAATAGTAACACCAATATCTCACTATTAATAAAAATATCTCTAATAACAATAATATCTCACTAATAACAAAAATATCTTAGTAGTAATAACAATATTTCATTAACATATTAACAATATCGAACTAATAATAATAAGAATATATCACTAATAATAACAGTAATATCTCACTAATGATAAAAACAATATTTCACTGATAATACCAACAATATCTCCCTAATAATAATAACAATATCTCATTCAAAATAACAATCATATCTCAATAGTTATAACATCTCACTTATATTAACAATATCTCACTAATAGTAACAATATCAGAATATTAATAACAAAAACATCTCACTAATAACAAAAATATCACTAATAATAACAATATATAACAAACAGTAACAATATTTCAAAAATAACAACAATATCTCACTAATAATAACCACAATATCTCACTAAAAATAACAAGAATTTCTCAGCACAGGGAGGGGTCTCGGGGTAGGCGCACTCTTTGGAGGCGGGTGTATTTAAGGTGGGGATGAAGTTTAGCAGCTCTTGAGAACAGGAGGGAGGCCGGTAGGAGGATGCAGCTTGGCCTGGGCGCCCGCTGCAGGACCTCACCACCCCCTCAGCCTCGGCCTCCAGGACCGCTGAGGGTCCGCCCCCCTCCCTGTGTGTCTGGCTAAATTATTCAAGTTTGTGGGATACTATATGAATCTTAAGACTGTAATAAAGTGGCAATGTATCGGGAACCTACTCCACCTCTGCATGGAGATATGTCTACTAGTCCTGTTGCAGAAAGCTGGTGTTACACACAGGTTAAATCGTGAAATTTTCCTACATGTGGACTATTAATAACTTCAGTTTTTGTCCAGAAGAAAGGGGTGAAGTGTTAAAAAAGAGTTCAACATTTTCTTCTGGCCCAAATGATAAAATGAAATGTACCTGAGGGTGAACCCAAAGGGATTAGATGATGAAAGTAAAGACTATTTGTCCTTATATTTGCTTCTAGTTAGTTGCCCAAAAAGTGAGGGTCAAGCTAAATTCAAATTCTCTCTTCTGAATGCTAAAAGGGAAGAAACAAAAGCAATGGAAAGCCAAACAGCATACTGATTTGTACAGGGGAAGGACTGGGGATTTAAAAAATTCATTAGAAAGGATTTTTTGCTTGATGAAGCTAATGGTCTCCTTCCAGATGACAAGTTTACGTTATTGTGTGAGCATCTCCAACACTGCTTGCAGAAGAGGTGGAAGCATTGCACTGCCCTCCCTAAAGAACTGGCATCTCCCCTCCACTCCAAGTGGTGCTGTAGACAGGCAAGTGTGGTCCAAGATTTCTTCTCTGAAGAAAGAAATCAAAGAAGATCTCAGAAGATGGAAAAATCTCCCATGCTCCTGGATTGGCAGGATTAATATAGTAAAAATGGCCATCTTGCCAAAAGCAATCTATAGATTCAATGCAATCCCCATCAAAATTCCAAATCAACTCTTCATAGAGATAGAAAGAGTAATTTGCAAATTTATTTGGAACAACAAAAAACTCAGGATAGCGAGAACTATTCTCAACAACAAAAGAACTTCTGGGGGAATCACCATCCCTGACCTCAAACTATACTACAGGGCAATCAATAGTAATAAAAACTGCATGGTATTGGTACAGAGACAGGCATGAAGATCAATGGAATAGAACTGAGGATCCAGAAATGAGCCCACATACCTATGGTCACTTGATCTTTGACAAAGGAGCTAAAACCATCCAGTGGAAAATGGGCAGCATTTTCAGCAAATGGTGTTGGTTCATCTGGAGGTCAACATGTAAAAGGATGCAAATCGATCCATTCATATCTCCTTGTACAAAGCTCAAATCCAAGTGAATAAAAGACCTTCACTTAAAACCAGATACACTGAAACTAATAGAAGAGAAGGTGGGAAAGACCCTTGAATACCTAGGCACAGGGGAAAAGTTCCTGAACAGAACACCAATGGCTTATGCTCTAAGATCAAGAATTGACAAATGGGACCTCATCAAATTGCAAAGCTTCTGTAAGGCAAAGGACATTGTCAATAAGACAAATCGGCAACCAACAGATTGGGAAAAGATCCTAACCAATCCTACATCCGATAGAGGGCTAATATCCAAGATATACAAAGAACTCAAGGAATTATACTCCAGACAACCATATAACCCTATTAAAAAATGGGGTACAGAGCTAAACGAAGAATTCTCAACAGAGGAAACTCGAATGGCTGAGAAACACCTTAAGAAATGCTCCACATCCTTAGTCATCAGGGAAATGCAAATCAAAACAACCCTGAGATTCCACCTCACACCAATCAGAATGGATAAGATCAAAAACTCAGGTGATAGTAGATGCTGGCGAGGATTCAGAGAAAGAGGAACACTCCTCCATTGTTGGTGGGATTGCAAGCTGGTACAACCACTCTGGAAATCAGTCTGGTGGTTCCTCAGAAAGCTGGACATAGCATTACCTGAGGATCCAGCTATAGCACTCCTGGGCATATACCCAGAAGATGCTCCAACATGTAATAAAGACATATGCTCCACCATGTTCATAGCAGCCTTATTTATAATAGCCAGAAGCTGGAAAGAACCAAGATGTCCCTCAAAAGAGGAATGGATACAAAAAATGTGGTACATCTAAACAATGGAGTATTACTCAGCTATGAAAAATAATGAATTCGAGAAATGTTTAGGAAAATGAATGGATCTAGAAATTATCATCTTGAGTGAGTTAACCCAATCCCAAAAGAACACACAGGGTATTTACTCACTGTTAAGCGATGTTAGCCCAAAAGCTAAGATTAGCAAAGACTCAACCCGCAGACCACATGAAGCTCATGAAGAAGGAAGACCAAGAGAGGATGCCTCAGTTCTACCTAGAACGAGTAACAAAAATGCTCAAGGGATCAAATAGGGAAACAAAACATGGAACAGAAACTGAAGGAGGGGCCATCAGGAGACCATTTCACCTGGGTATTCATCCCATGTACAGCCACCTAAGCTAAACACTGTTGTGGATGGCTGGAAGTGCATAATCTGAGGAACATGATATAGCTGTCTTTTTAGAGGTCTGCCAAAGACTAACACACTCAGAGGACGATGCTCACAGTTAACCACTGATATGATCAGGGGTTTCCCAATGGAGGACTTAGAGAGATGACTGAAGGAGCAGAAAGGGTTTGTGACCCCAGGAGGAAAGCAACAATACCAAACAACCAGAGCCCCCCAGGGTCTAAACCACCAGCCTGGGAACACATAGGGAGGGACCCAAGACTCCAGTGGTATATGTAGGGGAGGATGTCCTTGTCTGGCATAGTTGGGAGAGGAATTTCTTGGTCCCACAAAAAAAACACAGAGTGCGGGGGGAATGTGAGGGTGGGGAGGGGATAGTGGGGGGGTGGGTGCAGTCACTGCCTCATAGAATCATGATGAGAGGGACAGGATAGGAGGATTCTGGTTGGTGGGAGGAAGTGGGGTAAGGGGATAAAATCTGAAATGTAAATATTACAACCAATTTTAAAAAGGGGAAAAAAAGAAAAATTGTTAGAACCAACATCTTTAAAAAAAATGTCAGCCCCCTAGGGGGAAAATTTTTTTTTCTTGATACTAAAACTTGTTCTGAGAATTGTATATTGCAGAATACACAGCCTTGGTGTATCTACTCATCAAGCATACAGAGCAGACCTGCCCAAACCTCCGATGTCCTGGAATTCCATCTGGATTCAGTGAAGACACAGCATCAGAGGCTTATCAACTTACTCTTCCCCCCACCCCTCTTCTAATATCTCAACGCCCTTAATCAGCTTGAAGAAGTTAATAAAGAGTCAGCTCCCCTATTCCCTGGGCTTGGGAATAATGTGGTTAATAATGGTCTGTCTTTCTAGGGAAAAGTATTGTTTTTGTTGGAACAGGGAGTATTAGCTAGGACTTATTGCATAGACATAACCTATTGGTAGAAATCTGTATAATTATTATCAAGATGAAGTTATAATTTCTTAAACGGTACAAAATTTACTTTGATTTCAAATGTAAGGTTTTCATTGGTACGAGCTTCTTATTAATATAAAAGTGAGATGAATATTGATACTCTCATGGGCATTGTTCCTGTATAACACATTTAGGAATACAAGGCCTAGAACCAGTCCTTCTTTAACTTTTTTAACTGATTTGGGATGGTTAACCTGAGTTAAGGGACTATAGCAAATTCATGGCTTTGAGTTTATTGTTAGGAGGTTTCCCATATTTTATTTGGAAATAGCTGAGAGGAGTGAACAGACAACAGTCCAGTTTACCTTACATGGATAGCTGGTTTTCAAAACATCAGAAGACCATAGAATTGACGCTAGACATATTTATATATTAATGTCCATTCTGATTAGAGACCTGTCTGCTCCTGACAGCTTCCTGTCCTGGATTCTAAGAAGAAATTGAGCATCATTGGAGTTACTCCAGTTGTGTGTTAACAGCCACTAGGTAAGAATTGCCTCTTTCCATCTACAGACAAAATACTGTCCAGAAAAGGACACTCTTGCAGAATAGTCGACTGATTATATCTGCCTAGACAGAGTGATCAGCCCTTAAAATCCTGAATCACTAAGGTCTGTCAGATGACTCTGGGCCAGAAGGCTGAAGATCTGATGCTCGAACGTTCAGTAGTATAGGGGCTTTTCAGGTGTTCAGCGGTCTCTATTAATTGGCTAAGTTTTAGAAGCTATGTTTAGTGCTTCCCAAAATTTCAGTTAACTCAGTCATTCTGGATTTCTGACTGGGTTGAAGACCTATAGTCTCATAGCCAATTCTGGCTATTTACTTTGAGAAAAAAGATCTGAGTAGATGGTTTTCAGCTGACATTCATTCTAAAGCCAAAAAAAAAAAAAAAAAAAAAAAAAAAAAAAAAAAAAAAAAAAAAAAAAAAAAAAAAAGCCAGGATCAAAAGTAAGTGTTTCAGTTAGAAGAGATGACAGAGGTTCTGGTTAGTCAACAAAATGTTGGACTGGGTATTAGGACTATCTTGTACCTGACTGGTACAATTAGGAATAGGTATGCTCTAATTGTATTTTTGAGAGAAACGTTGGGAGGACATGCTGTAAGGCAGCTGTTGAGCAGCATCAAACAAAAGCAAGTGGGAACAGGATCACTCAGATGAAAAGGGATGGGCAGGACAAGTTGCCCACAAAAAGCCAGATGCAACCTGGCTGCAGATGCCTGTGTAGAGAGGTCCTGTGACTCTGTAAAAACTAAGATGTACACCTCCACTTAGCTCATCACCTCAGATGATGTGCTTCCTGACTCAGGCTAGCCAAACCCTGTGTCTTCTGCCCTGTTGGCTGCTCAGCTGGATCCTGCTCACTCACAGGGATCTCATGGGCCAAGAAGCCCTCAGGAGCCCCTAGTTCACCTGTGCAGCCAGAATAGAGTGGCTCCCAAGAAGGCCTGCAGGCATGTTCAGAGAGGAGAAGGGATTTGCAGGCAGAATCTTCAAAACAATATGGCTTGATAGCAGTAGAGCACTGAGAATGCCAATTGCCAAGCTGCATAGGGGTTTTCGTCTTCTCTTTTGAGGCAAAAAACCCCAACCAACTGCCAACAGCTGCCAACAACATAGCCAAGCACCGGAGCTTCCATTGGCCAGAAGTGGGTGTCCATGTAGGCATGTAGGCCACTGGAATATCCTAAACTATGGTTTTGTATGTTGTTGGGTAGTAGATGTGTCCATATGTGTGTTTGTGTGTGTGTGGTATGTGTGTGTGTGTGTGTGTGTGTATGTATGAGTGCTCTCATGGGAGCATGCTCCTACACCTCTTTGTGTATGAGCTCTCTCCTGCCTGTAAACTTAATGAATATGGATGTGGGTGCATAAGTGTTAGGGAACAGAAGGGTGTCCATGGTGGACAAGTCAACTACAGGGAACCTGCCAGTTACTGAAGAGTCCAACAGGATGGTGGCATCACTAAGAGACATGACCAGGTACTTGCAAAAGATCGTGTGGGAGCCGTACCTAAATCCGTTGCCAATCTGGACCCTAGGGGCTGAGTCTCAGAAACAAATGCCTTGACTTGACAACCAGGAACTGATGAAACCCACTCAGTGCCCAGCCAAAACACTCAGACTGGGTCGGGCCCAGAGATTGATACAGCACCTGCCTGCCTGAACCTACCCACATGGGGTTGCTTCTGAATCTGACAGCCAGTTCTCTTTTTACAGATGCAGCCTCCTCTGTCACTGGCCATACTCTCTCAAGTTGTCAGATCAAGGCACCCAGACCAAAAGGACCTACCAGGATGATCCTCAGCTGGTAGGACAACATGGTAGTACAGTCAGAGAGCTCAAAGGACAAGGGAAGTTGAACAGAGGACACATGGGATGGGGTTGAGAACCAACCATCTCCATGGAGCACTAGGCCCAATACTGCCTGCCACCTAGCAGTAGGAGGCACTGTACTGAACCTAGGGCAATGGGTAGGCTGCTGTGTGTGCCTTAGCTCCTTCAGTTTCCTGGCCTGAGCCCAGAGTGAGGTGAGAGATGAAAAGAAGGGCTCCCAAAAAACATTGATCTACTTACCCAGGCACAAAGGTTGGAATCTTATGTACTCCTCAAAATGAGTTCTTTTGAATGCTGCCCTAAAATGTCATCCAGGCATCTGTCCACATCATTGGCCCAGTGGTGCCCCCTTGACAAGGCTGTGACCTCGAGCTTCCAATTCTAAGCACCTACCAAGTAAGCATCTCCAGGCAACTGACCAAAAAACCAGGCAACCATTATGAGATAATTCCAGCTTCCTCACAATCTATCTGTCTCCTCCCTCTAACCCTCCACCCCACCTCCACCACACCCCAGCCCTTCACCAACTACCATGCAGCACTGAGGATATACTTTGCTCTTCTTCCTTCCTCTGAACTTCCAGTTTTCTGGCATCTGAGACTCTCTACCTTTTAATTACACAACCATGTCTATTCTTCCAGAAATTCCTGGATAGGGCAGAGAAGGCCAGGTGGCTTTTCAGCATTCATCCTGTCTCACCTCTCTGGATGTTAGGAAAGGTAAGCTAGTGAAGAGAAGCCCAGACTCTGCTGCTTGTTTCTGTGTCAGGCATCAGAGCCAAGAGGCTTTTAAGGGACCTGGCCTTCATGATTCACTAAGGACCACAGCACCCTCTGGCTGTTTTAATCACTTTGACCTCAAGCCAAGACAATGCCTAGTCTCCTCTTGCCCTTGGGTCACAGCATGAGGTTGCTTGCATAGGATTATGGGGGAGCTCCCATACCATTGAAGGGTTCTGGAGACTTGGGTGATTTTCTGCCAGGCCTGGGAACCTTTCCCCCACCTGGAAAAGAGCCTTTTCTTAAAACATAGGAATGCCAGAGATAACAACCATAGACCTAGGAAGGGGAAGAGATGGGGCTGGGGTTGGCAGGGAGAACATTAACTGCTTAAGAATATCTGGCAACAAAAGCTACCAATCACTAAGATATAGAGACAGCTCAGAGAAACATGGAAGCCTGTCATAACACCCTGATTTTTTGTGGGTTACTAATAAGAAGACCTTGGGATAGGAAGACATCCTGAAATGCAGCTGCTAAGCAGCCTCAAAGAAAAGAAAGGGGGACACAGATTACTCTGATGAACAGAGATGAGAATGACATGTCACCCACAAGAACCCAGATGCATCCCTGGTTGCAGATGCCCATGTAGAGGGGTCCTGTAACACTGTAAAACCTATGATGTCCTCCTCCACTGCACTCAGGACCTGGCAGGATGTGCTTCCTCAGTCAGACTAGCCAAACCCTGTGTCAAAGGCCCTGTGTACTGTTCAGCTGGATCCTGCTCACTCAAAGGCCTCTATTGGGCCTAGAAGGCCTCAGCAGACCCTCTTCCCCTCTGTGCAACCAGAATACAGTGGCTCCCACCCAAACAGGTCTTCAGCCATGTTCAGAGTGGTGCAGGCATGTGCAGGCAGAAACCTCAAAACATTTTGACTTGATGGCAGTAGAGCATGGAGAATGCCAACTGCCAGGCTGCATGGGAGCTCTCCTTCTGCCCTTCCTGAGGCAAAGGATGCCAGCCAGTTGCCAAAAACATGGCCAAGCACTGGGAGTTCCACTGGCCAGTGGGGGGTGTTCATGTAGAAAAATGTGTATCCCTAAGCTATGATTTTGAATGTTGTTGCATGTTGTGTGTGTGTGTGTGTGTGTGTGTGTGTGTGTGTGTGTGTGTGTGTGTGTCTGTGTGTCAGCATGTATGTGTGTGTGATCACAAGGAAGTATGCTTCTGCTCCTCTGTGTGTTCATGTGTTTTTGCCTGCCAATAATGTATAGGAATGTGGATGTGGGTGCAGGTTGTGCATATTGAAGATTGAAGGGTCACCAATCAGAGGTACTACTTAATATCAGGGCACCTGCCAGCCACTGAAGAATCTGGTAGGGCAGCAAAACACTAAAAGTTATAAGCAGGTACTTACAAAAGATCCTCTGGGAGCTCTATCTAAACCCCTCTGCCAATCTGGACCCCAGGGGCAGAGCCTCAGAAACAAACTCCTGGTCTTGAGGACCAAGAGCTGACCTTGTCAACTCAGTGCCCAGCCAGGCCACTGGGACTGGGGCAAGCCCAGAGATTGGTCCAGCACCTGCCTGCCTGACCCTGCCCACACAGGTGTCCCCTAAAGCCTACAGCCTGTTCTTTTCTTGGGGATGCAGACTTTGGGGTCCCTGAGGACACTCTCTCAAGGTGCCAGGTCAGAAGAGCCAGCCAATAAAACCCTCCCAGGATGGCCCTTGGCTGGTAGGGCACCTAGGTGGTGGTGTCAGAGAGCTTGGGATACAGGGGAAGGTGAATAGAGGCCTCACATGGTGGGGGTGGGAAAACAACCCCCTCCATGAGACACTAGGCTCAACACTAGCTTCTCACCAGGCAGTAGAAGACTCAGCAGTGGACCCAGGGCCATGAATGGGGTGCCCTGTATATCCATCAGGCTCCCTGCTTTGCTGGCCTGGGACCAGAGTGCACTGAGAGGTTAAAACCAGCCCCACAACCCCTCAACACCTTGGTCTACTTACTCAGGCACACAAGTTGGTATCTCAGGTACCCCTCAATATGAGTCCTGGTGGATGCTGCCCCACAAAGTTATCCAGTCATCCATCCAACTCAGAGGCTCAGAGAGGCTGGCCACCCACTTCCACAATCTCAACTGCAGGACACCTAGCAAGCTGAGCTGTGGACAAGGACATATCAAAAGAAGAAATGAATATTTCATCCCAAACTGCCCCCTTGATAAGGCCCTGACCTCGAGCTTCCAATTCTAAGCACCTACCAAGTAAGCATCTCCAGGCAACTGACCAAAAACCAGGCAACCATTATGAGATAATTCCAGCTTCCTCACAATCTATCTGTCTCCTCCCTCTAACCCTCCACCCCACCTCCACCACACCCCAGCCCTTCACCAACTACCATGCAGCACTGAGGATATACTTTGCTCTTCTTCCTTCCTCTGAACTTCCAGTTTTCTGGCATCTGAGACTCTCTACCTTTTAATTACACAACCATGTCTATTCTTCCAGAAATTCCTGGATAGGGCAGAGAAGGCCAGGTGGCTTTTCAGCATTCATCCTGTCTCACCTCTCTGGATGTTAGGAAAGGTAAGCTAGTGAAGAGAAGCCCAGACTCTGCTGCTTGTTTCTGTGTCAGGCATCAGAGCCAAGAGGCTTTTAAGGGACCTGGCCTTCATGATTCACTAAGGACCACAGCACCCTCTGGCTGTTTTAATCACTTTGACCTCAAGCCAAGACAATGCCTAGTCTCCTCTTGCCCTTGGGTCACAGCATGAGGTTGCTTGCATAGGATTATGGGGGAGCTCCCATACCATTGAAGGGTTCTGGAGACTTGGGTGATTTTCTGCCAGGCCTGGGAACCTTTCCCCCACCTGGAAAAGAGCCTTTTCTTAAAACATAGGAATGCCAGAGATAACAACCATAGACCTAGGAAGGGGAAGAGATGGGGCTGGGGTTGGCAGGGAGAACATTAACTGCTTAAGAATATCTGGCAACAAAAGCTACCAATCACTAAGATATAGAGACAGCTCAGAGAAACACGGAAGCCTGTCATAACACCCTGATTTTTTGTGGGTTACTAATAAGAAGACCTTGGGATAGGAAGACATCCTGAAATGCAGCTGCTCAGCAGCCTCAAAGAAATGAAAGGGGGACACAGATTACTCTGATGAACAGAGATGAGAATGACATGTCACCCACAAGAACCCAGATGCATCCCTGGTTGCAGATGCCCATGTAGAGGGGTCCTGTAACACTGTAAAACCTATGATGTCCTCCTCCACTGCACTCAGGACCTGGCAGGATGTGCTTCCTCAGTCAGACTAGCCAAACCCTGTGTCAAAGGCCCTGTGTACTGTTCAGCTGGATCCTGCTCACTCAAAGGCCTCTATTGGGCCTAGAAGGCCTCAGCAGCCCCTCTTCCCCTCTGTGCAACCAGAATACAGTGGCGCCCACCCAAACAGGTCTGCAGCCATGTTCAGAGTGGTGCAGGCATGGGCAGGCAGAAACCTCAAAACATTTTGACTTGATGGCAGTAGAGCATGGAGAATGCCAACTGCCAGGCTGCATGGGAGCTCTCCTTCTGCCCTTCCTGAGGCAAAGGATGCCAGCCAGTTGCCAAAAACATGGCCAAGCACTGGGAGTTCCACTGGCCAGTGGGGGGTGTTCATATAGAAAAATGTGTATCCCTAAGCTATGATTTTGAATGTTGTTGCATGTTGTGTGTGTGTGTGTGTGTGTGTGTGTGTGTGTGTGTGTGTGTGTGTCTGTGTGTCAGCATGTATGTGTGTGTGATCACAAGGAAGTATGCTTCTGCTCCTCTGTGTGTTCATGTGTTTTTGCCTGCCAATAATGTATAGGAATGTGGATGTGGGTGCAGGTTGTGCATATTGAAGATTGAAGGGTCACCAATCGGAGGTACTACTTAATATCAGGGCACCTGCCAGCCACTGAAGAATCTGGCAGGGCAGCTAAACACTAAAAGTTATAAGCAGGTACTTACAAAAGATCCTCTGGGAGCTCTATCTAAACCCCTCTGCCAATCTGGACCCCAGGGGCAGAGCCTCAGAAACAAACTCCTGGTCTTGAGGACCAAGAGCTGACCTTGCCCACTCAGTGCCCAGCCAGGCCACTGGGACTGGGGCAAGCCCAGAGATTGGTCCAGCACCTGCCTGCCTGACCCTGCCCACACAGGTGTCCCCTAAAGCCTACAGCCTGTTCTTTTCTTGGGGATGCAGACTTTGGGGTCCCTGAGGACACTCTCTCAAGGTGCCAGGTCAGAAGAGCCAGCCAATAAAACCCTCCCAGGATGGCCCTTGGCTGGTAGGGCACCTAGGTGGTGGTGTCAGAGAGCTTGGGATACAGGGGAAGGTGAATAGAGGCCTCACATGGTGGGGGTGGGAAAACAACCCCCTCCATGAGACACTAGGCTCAACACTAGCTTCTCACCAGGCAGTAGAAGACTCAGCAGTGGACCCAGGGCCATGAATGGGGTGCCCTGTATATCCATCAGGCTCCCTGCTTTGCTGGCCTGGGACCAGAGTGCACTGAGAGGTTAAAACCAGCCCCACAACCCCTCAACACCTTGGTCTACTTACTCAGGCACACAAGTTGGTATCTCAGGTACCCCTCAATATGAGTCCTGGTGGATGCTGCCCCACAAAGTTATCCAGTCATCCATCCAACTCAGAGGCTCAGAGAGGGTGGCCACCCACTTCCACAATCTCAACTGCAGGACACCTAGCAACCTGAGCTGTGGACAAGGACATATCAAAAGTAGAAATGAATATTTCATCCCAAACTGCCCCCTTGAAAAGGCCCTGACCTCGAGCTTCCAATTCTAAGCACCTACTAAGTAAGCATCTCCAGGCAACTGACCAAAAATCCAGGCAACCATTATGAGATAATTCCAGCTTCCTCACAATCTATCTGTCTCCTCCCTCTAACCCTCCACCCCACCTCCACCACACCCCAGCCCTTCACCAACTACCATGCAGCACTGAGGATATACTTTGCTATTCTTCCTTCCATTGAACTTCCAGTCTTCTGGGATCTGAGACTGTCCATCTTTTAATTCCACAACCATGTCAATTCTTCCAGAAATTTCTGGATAGGGCAGAGAAGGCCAGGTGGCTTTTCAGCATTCATCCTGTCTCACCTCTCTGGATGTTAGGAAAGGTAAGCTAGTGAAGAGAAGCCCAGACTCTGCTGTTAGTTTCTGTGTCAGGCATCAGAGCCAACAGGCTTTTAAGGGACTTGGCTATTATGATTCCCTGGCAGCATGGGCTGTTATGGGCACACTATGGAGTACTGCATACTCTGGCTTTTTTAATCACTTTGACCCCAAGCCAAGAGAATGCCTAGGCTCCTCTTGCCTTTGGGCCACAGCATCAGGTTTCTTTCAAAGGATTATGTGGGTTCACCTATACCATTGAATGTTTCTGGAGACATGGGTTATTTTCTGCGAGGCCTGGGAACCTTACCCCCACCTGAAATGTGGCTCCAGGAAAGAGCCTTTTCTCAAAAAAATAGGAATGCCAGAGATAACAACCATAGACTTAGGAAGGGGTCGAGATGGGGATGGGTATTGCAGGGATAATATTAACTGCTTAAGAATATCTGGCCACAAAATCTACCAAGCACTAAGAATTAGAGACAGCTCAGAGAAACACAGTAGCCTGTCACAACACCCTGACTCTTTGTGGGTTACTAACAAGGAGTGTTCTTGATAAGAAAGACATCCTGTAAGGCAGCTCCTAGGCAGCCTCAAACAAAAGCAAGGGGGACACAGATTACTCTGATGAACAGGGATGAGAATGACAAGTCACCCACAAGAACCCAGATACATCCCTGGCTGCAGATGCCTATATAGATGGGTCCTGCAACTCTGTACAACCTATGATCTCCTCCTGCACTGCACTCAGGTCTTGGCCGGATGTGCTTCCTCAGTCTGACTGGCCAAACTTTGTGTTGCAGGCCCTGTGTTGTCTTCAGCTGAATCCTGCACACTCACAGGCATCTATTGGGCCTAGAAGGTCTCAGGAGACCCTAGTCCCCCACCCTGTGCAACCAGAATAGAGTGGCTCCCACCAAAGCATGTCTGCAGCTATGTTCAGAGAGGCACAGCCATGTGCAGGCAGAAACCTCAGAAGGTTGTGACTTGATGGCAGTAGAGCATGGAGAATGGCAATGGCCATGCTGTATGGGAGCTCTTCTGCCCTTCCTGAGGCAAAAGATTCCAGCCAGCTGCCAAAAACATTGCCAAGCACTGAGGTATCCACTGGCTAGATGTGAGTGTTCATGTAGGACACTGGGTATGCCTAAGCTACGATTTTGTATGTTGTTGCATTGTTTTTGTTTGTGTGTGTGTGTCTCTGTGTGTGTGTATTGTGTCAGCATGTATGTGTTTGTGATCACAAGGAAGTATTCTCCTGCACATCTGTGTGTGCGTGTGTTCTTGCCTGCTTTTAAAGTTCAGGAATGTGGATGTGGGTGCATACGTGTCTGAGAGCAGGAGGTTGTGCATACTGAAATTTGAAGTGTCACCCATCAGAGATACTACTTAACATCAGGGCACCTGCCAGCCACTGAAGAATCTGGCAGGTCAGCAAACACTAAATGTTATAGCAGGTACTTACAAAAGATTTTCTGGGAGCTCTATCTAAATTTCCCTGCCAATCTGGACCCCAGGGGCAGAGCCTCAGAAACAAACTCCTGGTCTTGATGACCAAGTGCTGACCTCACCCACTCAGTGACCACCCAGGCCACTAGGACTGAGGCAAGCCCAGAGATTGATCCAGCACCTGCCTGCCTGACCCTGTCCACACAGGTGCCCCCTAAACCCTACAGCCAGTTATCTTCTTGGGTATGCAGACTTTGCGGTCCCAAGGTACACACTCTCAAGTTGCCAGGTCAAGACAGCCAGCCAATAAAACCCTCTCAAGATGGCCCTTGTCTGGTAGGGCACCTAGGTGGTGGTGTCATAGAGCTCGGGACAAAGTGGAAGGTGAATAGAGGCCTCATGTGGTGGGGGTGGGAAACCAACCCTCTTCATGAGACACTAGGTTCACACTAGCTTCTTACAATGCAGTAGAAGACTCAGCAGTGGACCCAGGCCAATGAGTGGGGTGCCCTCTATTCATAAGGCTTCATGTTTTGCTGGCCTGTTCTCGGAGTGCGCTGAGAGGTTAAAAAAGCCCCCCAACCCCTGAAAACTTTGGTCTGCTTACCTGGGCACACAGGTTGGTATCTCAGGTACCCCTCAATATGATTTCTGGTGGATGCTGCCCCACAAAGATATCCAGTCATCCGTCCACCTCAGAGTCCTAGAGAGGCTGGCCACCCACCTCCACAATCTCAACTTCAGGACACCTAGCAAGCTGAGCTGTGGACTAGGACATATCAAAAGAAGAAATGAATATTTCATCCCAACCTTCCCCCTTGTCAAGGCCCTGACTTTGAGCTTCCAATTCTAAGAACCTACCAAGTAAGCATTTCCAGGCAACCAGGAATACAGGTAACCATTATGAGTTAATTCCAGCTTTCTCAGAATCTCTTCATTCTCTCTAAACTTCCACCCCACCTCTACCACACCCCAGCTCTTCACCAACCACCATGCTGTTCTCAGGGGACACTTTGCTCTCCCTACTTCCTCTAAATTCCCCAAGTCACTCTCACCATGGATCTTTCTTTCTGTATGTTAGTATACACCAACCTACTTAACTATATAGGGGTAGGCACACAAGAAACTGAGAGGTCTCTCTGAAGGGATTCTAGTGGACCGAGATTGACAGCCACCTAGACACAAAGCACCATGAATATTTATCACCAGTATCCCTGCAGCACATCTCCTCCTCTCACAGATTTCTCATAGACCAAGTCACTCCAAGGTCCTCTGAGGGAGCCCATTGGAAATTCTCAATATACCTTCAAACTTTCTCTCCAAGTGCTAACAGGTCAAGATTACAAGTGCCTAGCTATCCACCTATGTAAGTATGTATGTATCTATGTATCTTATATCTATTTATCTATATATCATCTATGTATTTATGTATCTATTAATCTATTTATTTATCTTTTTCCTGCCTACCTAACTAACTACATATCTACCTACCTGTTGGGGTCCATACTAGCCCCACATTGGGGCAACCAAAAAAACATCGCAGCCCAGGCAAAATGTTGAGGCCCGGGCTGACCCACATTTGGGCGGCCACTGTATCCCGGCCTAAGCTGCCGCTCTGGTCTGCGGGTCGGGGTTCAGCAAGAGAGAGGGTGAGGGCAGACTCTACCTAATGTCTGATGTGTCTGATTCTCTCTCTATAGTCTGAATCTGATCTGTTCTGTCTCTGCCTTTTATATGTCTTACTTCTAAGCCTTGCCTCTAAGTTACACCTTTAATCATGCCCTTAGGTCTTGTCTCTAACTCTGATCTCTATACTTCAAAGTCATACTCTTAAGTCACACACTTTTAATCTCACACACCTTTAATCTCAAGGTATCTAAACCAAGATTATCGGAGTGTGCTCAGCTGTTGTAGGCTATTGTAATCCAAATCTCAAGTCAGGGTATATGGCTCAAGATGGCTGCAAAGCTGATAGCCCCTTTCTGCTAAAAGTCGGCCCCCAACAGGTCCCCCTTTAAAATTTTTTTTCAAAAGAGAAGGCTGGGAAAACTTATGGAAACCGTGCCTGTCCTAGGTTGGAGCAAAGGACCCCAGCCTCCCTTTCCCGTCCTTGGATACTCAACAGCCATTGGTTGAGCTCCTGTCTTAGCATGGTGAGGCCTCCCTTCTTTTAGGGGCAAGGGTCTTGGTATGCTCTCTTACCTGTCACTGACTATCTGGCTTAGTGCGTAAGTTAGGGGATATACCTCATTAGTCTTGATGACAGAGGTTTTACAATCCCTTACTTACAGCCTGTAATAATGGACCTGTGTGGGTTTCATTTGAATAGCATCTCATACAAAAGCCATCAGTTTGTTGAACCGCATGGACCCAAAAGACAAGAGACTTAACAATGCCTGAATAGTTAGTATGACAGCAACACTCTTTTTAAAGGGCAACATATAACTCCCTCTATCAGAGGAGTAAAAAGTGTAAGCCTCTTCTATTCTGTTTATAAATGTCTTATATCAGAGTCTAAATCTATATAAATACAAAACTGATCATAGCTTTGATCTAAAGAAAACTAAGGAAATCCTTGTTCCTGCTCTAGTCAATCTCAAACCCAAAAAACAACTATAGTAACTGTGGTAGTGGGTTTTCTCCTGGGTCTAAACAATCTAAATTCCCACTAAATCTAAAACAATCTAGTTCCCCACTAAATCATAAGTCAGGGAATCAAGAGTCCAATACAGCCACACTGGATATGCAGGTGGTGATATCTCCTTCAGCACTGATAACTTCTCAGGTCAGGTTTACTCGTTGATCTGTTCCAGTTTGAAGGCAATTGTGAAGCATCTTCATGTTTCCTGTGAAGAAAAAATACGGTTCTCAGGGGGTTTCTCCTCCCTGGATTGGTTATTGTTGTCTATTTGTTTAATCAGTCTCTCTGGCAGCCAATGTGCAGCATCTGCAGTTTGGGAATATATGCAAACAGAACCTCTTCCCCAGATAAGCACTGGATTTGGCCCATTCCAGGTTCCAGTTAATGGGTCTTTTCAGAGGACTGTTGCAAAATTCTTTTTGGTATCAGGATGCCAGAATCTATCTGCAGCAGATTTTCCTTCAGAATCCAAATTTAAAAAATTTAAAATCAAGAGTGCATGATGAAGGATTTCTGGGGGATCCCTTGATAGGGTACCATTCCCCCTTTTTAATTTTTTCAAATTGACATTTAATGGTTTGATGTGCCCTTTCTGCCATACCTTGGCCCTGTGGATTATATGGGATACCCGTTTTATGTAGTATTCCCAATCTTTCACAAAATTGGTGGAAACTGGATCTTGTATAACCTGGGCCATTGTCAGTTTTTATCTGTTTAGGCACACCCAATACAGCGATTGTAGCAAGCATATGAGCAATCACATGCTTGCTTGCTTCTCCAGTTTGTAATGTTGCATAAATGAAACCTCTGTATGTGTCTACACATACATGTATATATTTTTGCTTGCCAAATTCATTATAATGAGTAACATCCATTTGCTAGATACTGTTTGGTATCAGTCCCTTTGGATTTACACCCAAATGAGGAACTGGATGATTGACATTGTTTGACAATTTGTCTAGTTTGTTCTCTGGTAATTTTAAACATACCTTTTAAAGTTTTAGAATTAAGGTGATGTAACTCATGAACCTTTATGGCCTTATCCAAGTTAGATTGCGAATCTGATAAAGTAACTGCAGCTATACAAGTAGCTAGGTCTGCCTTGGTATTTCCTTCAGAGAGAGGACCTGGTAGCCCTGGCTAACCTGGAACTCACTCTGTAGACCAGGCTGGCCTTGAATACAGAAACCAGCCTTCCTCTGCCTCCCAAGTGCTGGGATTAAAGGTGTGTGCCACCACAGCCCAGCCTGATCAAAGTTAGATAATCTCTTCTTCACTTTTTACTAATCCTTTCCCTGGAGGAAAATCCAGGGTTTATCATTTGAGCTGTGATTACTTCACTAGGGCTGCACATAATCAATCCCAACTGGGATAACAGATCTCTGCCCCAGAGATTAATGGGAAGGCCTGAGATGACATAGAGTTGTATATTTCCTGTATTTCCTTCTTTATCTTTCCATGTTAGCACCTTAGAGCTTTGTAGTGGATTTTGACTTTGGCCAATACCCCTTAAATTGGTTAAGGTTGGGGTCAGAGGCCAGGTAGCAGGTCAATCACTTTGTTTTAGGATAGTCACATGAGCTCCTGTGTCAACCAAGCCTTGAAATGCCTTTCCATCTAGCCAAATTGTCATCATAGGTTTTTGTTTAACTATAGGCTGTACCCAGTATGCATCAGAGGAACCAAAACCTTGATCCCCTCTTTTAGGATTCTTATATTTGTGATTAGTAGGGTACAATGGAAGTAACAATAGTTGAGCTATCCTCTTTCCTGCAGGAATGGTGACTATATTCTGAATTGCCTGTGACATTACTTTAATCTCACCCTGATAATCATTATCTATAACTCCAGGAAAAATTTGTAGTCCCTGCATAGTAGCACTGCTTCTTCCCACTATTAGGCCAAACACATTTGGATAGAGCAGTCCAAAAACTCCAGTGGGTAAAGCCTGAGGTCCCATTTCTGGGGTTAATACTGTGTGGGTGGCAGAACTGAGGTCTAGTCCTTCACTTCCTGGTGTTGCTCGACTGAGTTCAGAAAGGGATTGGTGTTTGCTGGTAGGACACTGACTGCTCCATAAGCCTGTTTTGGCTTGCATCGGTTCGGGGCCTGGAGCTGGCCCCTGTTCCCATTTCCCTGATTATGGGAAAGGGTATTACCTTGTGAGTCTTGTTTAGACCTACAATCACTAGCCCAATGCCTTCCACGTTTGCAAATTGGGCAGAGCCCAGGCTGTTTTCTGGGCTGTCTCTGGCTTAACTCATTTTCTACTTTGCAATCTCTTGCAGAGTGTCCAGGCTTACCACATTTAAAACATGTCTTTCTGTCTTTACTTGCCAAAAAATCTCTAACTGATTTTCCTTGCATGGCCGACACCCTAGCTAAGCCCTGTAGGTAAGAAGGACCTATGTCAGAACAGAGTCTGATATACCCCGTAAGGTCTGTCTTTTTCCTATAAGGTCTAATGGCCGCTTGGCAGGCAGGATTAGCATTTTCATATGCAAGTTGTTTCACATAATCTACACTTGCCTCTGCATTACTAAAAATCCTTCCTGCTGTTGTCATTAATCGATGAACAAAGTGAGAAAATTGCTCATCAGGCCCTTGCCTGACTGTTGTTAAAGATGCACCAGGGTCTCCCTTTACCGTAAATTTACGCCAAGCCTTCATGGCTGCATTTTGAATTTGAGCAAATAAACCTGGGTCATATTGCATCTGGTTATCACTAGAAGCAAATTGCCCTTCTCCTACTAAGGCATCAAAGTACCAACCATTGCCTGCCTGAATGTTTCTACTAGCTGTCTCTTTGCAATTCTCATGATACTCTGATTTCCAAATTAAATAGTCTCCACCAGTAAGAACTGCTCTCGCTAACGTATTCCAATCACTAGGAGTTAGCCACTCCTCTGCGGCAGAATCTAAAATTGCAAGAGTAAAAGGAGCAGTGGCACTGTATTGAGATACTGCGTTTTTTCATTCCTTAATAATTTGAAAATTAAAACCTGTGTGATGTCTCCAAGCAACTCCTTGATTGTCTCTAGTCTCAGATACAGGGAAAGCCTCAGCCTTTCCCTCCTCTGGCTGATATGTGGCTAATCTTAAGCTAGGTGATAGGGACTGCCTTTGGATTCCTGGTTGAGGAATGCAAGGAGCCAGGGGATTTTCACAGTTTAACTCTTGAGACATCTTTCCTGTCTTTAATTTTTGTAGCTGATTAATTAAGTCCTGATACTCTTTTTCTATCTCTATTTGTTGTTTAAGAACAGATATTTTTTCCTGTAACTCCCTTATGGGATCTATAACCACCATCTCCATTGGGGGAGCACTTGGAGGTGGAGACACATAGGGCATTTCAGCATCATAAAATTTGACTTCCTCTTTCTCTTGGTCAGCACAATCTGGCTCTGACAAATTGTCATCAACCTTTGGTTGTATTTTGGATTCTAACTTACGCTTCCTTTTATTTTGAACAAAAAAGACAGCATTCAAGAACAAAAGCAGAAAATTAACACATGTGAGCAGCAAATAACAAAACCAAAACAGAGAGTTGAATTCAGGCTGACTAATTTCTTGTCCCATTTTCATTACCTTTCTCGAAGCAAACCAAAACAGAGAGTTGGATTCAGGTTCACTAATTTCTTGTCCCATTTCCTTACCTTTCTAAACGAGGCAGATTCCTGCGACAATCAACAGATCCTTCTTCCAGTAACGTCCCTCACTGGATCTCTCGTTCTTGCTGCCCCACGTTAGGTGCCAAAATAATCTTGGGGTCCACACTAGCCCCACATTGGGGCAGCCAAAAAACATCGCAGCCCAGGCAAAATGTTGAGGCCCGGGCTGACCCACATTTGGGTGGCCACTGTATCCAGGCCTAAGCTGCCGCTCTGGTCTGTGGGTTGGGGTTCAGCAAGAGAGAGGGTGAGGGCAGACTCTACCTAATGTCTGATGTGTCTGATTCTCTCTCTATAGTCTGAATCTGATCTGTTCTGTCTCTGCCTTTTATATGTCTTACTTCTAAGCCTTGCCTCTAAGTTACACCTTTAATCATGCCCTTAGGTCTTGTCTCTAACTCTGATCTCTATACTTCAAAGTCATACTCTTAAGTCACACACTTTTAATCTCACACACCTTTAATCTCACACACCTTTAATCTCAAGGTATCTAAACCAAGATTATCGGAGTGTGCTCAGCTGTTGTAGGCTATTGTAATCCAAATCTCAAGTCAGGGTATATGGCTCAAGATGGCTGCAAAGCTGATAGCCCCTTTCTGCTAAAAGTCGGCCCCCAACACCTACCTACCTACCTACCTACCTGCCTGCCTGCCTGCCTTCTTACACATCTCCTAGTATCTCCTTTTGGTGCTCCAGTATATACATTTCCAGGTACATTTTGTAGGGAAGAAGGACTGCTCTGTTTACCAGATGATGAATGCCATGGTCGTGGGTGAAATGCTTTTCACTATCCCCCAGCAAGCCTTACTTTCATGAGCGCTGAGAGTCTCCAGAGGTCCACCCCTGCACTGTTGAGAGCTTACTTGTGGAAGAAGACTCCTCTATCAACCTCCAGGAGAGGAGCCTGACATTGCTTTCCACTTCTACCTCTCTACCAAGCTTCCTGGAGGCATCTGCTTTGATACAAACAAGAGAGCTCTTTCTATCCAGGCAGGATTTCTCTGAGTTCCCAGAGGTGCAAGGCCTGCAACCCCAAATAAGGGATGACCCTGCCACCCTCCATATTATTTATTGCTAAGCAATATCTCATTGATACACCAAGACAGAGCAGTACCATCAAGAACAATTTCTCTCTTGTCCCACTTAAAACTTTCTAAACCTTGTGCCAACCTGAGCTATGGCCTAGGCACACATGCAGGCTTATAGGTTTCCCCTACCTCCAAACCAGGCCTTCCCAGACAATGCTGAGTCCAACACCATAAAAATGATACACCAAGATCACAAAATGTACCTGTTTTAGGGCCATTAAGGGCCTATTTTCCTCCCTAGAGGATACACAGTGAATAGATACATAGAAACACACAGACATACACACACGTAAACACACATACAAAGAGAAAGAGAGACAGAGAAACAGAAAGAGACAGAGAGAGACACAGAGAGAGAAAAGACAGACAGACAGAGATACAAATACAGAGACAAAGAAAGAGACAGAGACAGAGAGAAACTCTGGTCTCCCAGTTTGCTGGCATCTGAGACTGTCCATCTGTTAATTCCAGAACCATGTCTATTGTTGCAGAAATCCCTGGACATAGCAGAGAGGACAGGTGTCTTTTGAGCCTTCATCCTGTCTCACCTCTCTGGATGAGAGGGACGGTAATATAGTCAGGAGAATCTCAGACTTTGCTGCCTGTTTGTGTGTCAGGCATCAGAGCCAGGAGGCTTTTAAGGGACCTGGCCTGGATAGTTCCCTGGCAGCCTGGGCAGTTATGGACACCCTTAGGACTACAGCATACTCTGGCTGTTTCTACTCACTTTGACCCTGAGCCAAGAAACAACCTAGGCTCCTTGACCACTTTTGGAATACCATGAGGTTGCTTGCAAAGGATGATAGGGGAGCCTCCCAGACCATTGAAGGGTTTGGGGGACATGAGTGATTTTCTAAAAGACCTGGAACTCTTATCCTCACCTAAAGCACAGCTCCAGCAGAGAACAATTTCTTTTTTAAAAGCCAGATATATCAACTCTTGACGTAGAAAAAGGTAGAGGTGGGGCTGGGGTTGGCAGGGAGGACATTAACTGCTTAAGGATATCTGGTCACAAAAGCTTCTGAGCCCTGAGATGCTGAGACAGCTCAGAGAATCAGGATAGCCTGTCCCCAAACCCTGATTCTCTGTGTGTTAGTAACAAGAGAAGGTGGAGGTAGGGACGGCATCCTGTAAGGCAGCACCTGGTGAGCCTCGAACAAAAGCAAGAAGTACCAGTATTACTCTGATTAATGGGGATTTGC
Source organism: Arvicanthis niloticus (assembly GCF_011762505.2). Taxonomy (NCBI): domain Eukaryota; kingdom Metazoa; phylum Chordata; class Mammalia; order Rodentia; family Muridae; genus Arvicanthis; species Arvicanthis niloticus. Next base: position 676,001 of record NW_023045022.1, read on the forward strand.
AGGGCAAGTTGCCCACAATAACCTAGATGCAGCCTGGCTGCAGATTCATGTGTAGAGAGTAACTGTGACTCCGTTCAACTTAAGATATCCACCTGCACTGCACTCAGGACCTGGGAGGCTGTGCTTCCTTAGTCAGGCTAGCCAAACCTGGTGGTGCAGGCCTTGTTCTCTTGTCAGTTGGACCCTGATTGCTCAGAGGCCTCTGCTAGGCCAAGAAGCCCTCAGGAGCCTCTAGTCCCACCTGTGCAGCCAGAATAGAGTCATTCCCAAGAAGTTATGCCACCATGTTCAGAGAAGCACAGGGATGGGCATGAGGAATCCTCAAAACAATTCTGCTTGATGGGAGTAGAGCACTGAGAATGCCAACTTTGAGGCTGCATGGGCACTCTTCCTCTGCCCTTCCTGAGGAAAATAATGCCAAGCAGCTGCCACCATTTTCCAACAACCTGGTCAAGTACTTGGGTTTCCACTCTCCAATGATGTGTGTCCATGCAGGACACTGAGAATGTCTAAGCTATGGTTTTGTTTGTTGTTGCATGGTGTGTACATGTGTGTGTGTGTGTGTGTGTGTGTGTGTGTGTGTGTGTGTATGTACACTCACACGCAACCACCTCTGTGTGTGAATGCTCTCTCCTGCCTATATTGTTCAGGAATATGGATGTGGGTGCATATGTGTCAGGGAACAGGAGGTTGTTCATGGCAGAGATAGAAGGGTCACACATCACAGGCACTCATCAACTGCAGGCACCTGCCAGCCACTGAATGATTCATCAGGAGGGTGGCAAGCACTAAGAGGTGTGAGCAGGTACTTGCTAAAGATCAGGTGGGAGTCCCACCTAAACCCCTTGCCATTCTGAACCCTAGAGGCAGAGCCTCAGGAACAAAAGCCCCTCCTTTTCAGTTTTCAGCTAGGACACTTGGATTGGGCCTGGCCCAGAGATACATCCAGCACCTGCCTACCTGACCTTGCCCAAATGGTGGGCCATTAAAAGCTGACCTCCAGTTCTTTTCTTGGGGATAAAGACTCTGTGGATTCTGGGCACACACTTTCTAGTTGCCATGTCAAGACACCCAGACAAGAAGGCACTTACAGAATGACCCTCAGCTGGAAGGGCACTCAGGTGGTAGAATGGAGATCTTGGGATAAAGGGGAAGTTGAACAGAGGCTACATGATGTGGGGATTTGGAACCAACCCTTTCCATGGGGCACAAGGCCCAACATTGGCTTCCCACCTAGCAGTCAGAGGCTCTACACTGGACTCAGGGCAATGGGTGGACATCTCTGTGTGTCCCTGAGGCCTCCTGTTTACCTGGCCTGAGCCCAGACTATCGTGGGGGATGAAATGAAGGCCCCCAAAGACATTAATCTACTTACCTGGGCACATAGTTTGGTATCTCAGGTACCCCTCAATATGAGTTCTGGTAGATGCTGTTCCACAAAGTTATCCAGTCATCTGTCCAGCTCAAAGGCCCAGAGGGGCTGTCTGCCCACTTCCACAATCTTGCCTGTAGGCCACCTAGCACCCTGAGCTGAGGACAAGAACATGTCAAAAGAAGAAATGAATATTTCAACACAACCTGCCCAATTGAGAACCAGGCCCTGGACTCGGGTCCCCAATTCTAAGCTCTTACTAAGGAAGCATCACCAGGCAACTGACTAGAAAACCAGGAAACCATTATGAGCTACTTCCAGCTCGCTCACAATCTCTCTACTCTCTAACACTCCACCCCACCTCCACCACACCCCAGTCCTTCACTAAACACCATGAAGCACTCAGGGGACACTTTGCTCTCTTTCCTTCCTCCAAAGTTCCCAAGTCACACTCACCATGAATCCTTCTTTCTGTATTCTAGTACACACCCAACTACCTACTTGTGCAGGAGCTAGGCACTTATACAACTCAGAGATTTCTGTAAGGATTCAAATGGGCCCAAGGTGACAGACACCTAGATACAAAGCACAGTGAGCATTGATCATTTGTCCCAACAGAATCCCTGCAGCACATTTTCCCCTCACTAACTCCTGCTAGAACAATTCACACCAAGGTCCTCTGAGAGTGCCAATTGGAAATTCTCAATGTGCCTTCAAACATTATCTCCAAGTGCTCACTACCACAGCATGATAACAACTGCCTGGCTATGCACCTACCTAAGTGACTATCTATGTATCTACCTATGTATCTACTCCGGGCTCCTTCCGAGTCCCCTTCGCCCGCAAAAGAAACACGTGAGGCAGTGTTCGGGTAGTTACCACAGCGAGGCTTTATTCTCTTATCAGCAGAAGCGTAAGACCCCCAAGTCCGGGAAAGGCACTGCTATATGTACCCTAGAGTGGTGTGTTCACTTCTGATTGCCTGTTCACTCATTACCCCTTATTACGCCCAGGGATGGGCAGTGACTTTGGCGCGCTTTTGCCTTTTGCACCTGCGCAGTTAGTTGTTTACTTGTGGGAGCACAGGATGCCAGTGCCATCTTGTAATGGCAAATGTTGTCACGCTCACCGCAGCTCCTAACGTCTCCCCCTATCAATTTTACTAAGATGGAACAGCCTTTTGCCTATCAAGCGCGGCACCAACTCAGTGAGGGAAAGCAGAAGCCTGATCCCCTGTGCAAAATGAGATATTGTAATGGGTTTCTTCTTTTGTCGTCATGCAATGAGTAATACTTCCCATACCCATCTCGATGCCTTTTTGTCTGGGAAAGGGAGCCTCCACTCTGGAACACCTGGCAGCCGTCCGTTCCCTGAGAGGAGGTTTTGGCATCAAACCTTTGTGCAATCAGACATACTTTCGGGAAATCTATCCACACTCGTGGAACATTCCCTGTCGAGTACCCACTCGCAAACACCTCTAAATATTCAGGTACCACAGTTATTCAGGCAAGGGCTGGCTAGACTTAGACCTCTCATCGACCCAGTGCAATGGGCTGAACCCTTGGGGTGCATCGACTGAGGGTCTCAGTCATCAGATACTTTCTTAGCATAGATAGTCAAACTTCAGGGGGAGATCCTTGCTCAAGGCTATGAGTGCTTGGGCGATAGTGACCTTGTCACGTTTTTGTTGGGCTCTGAGCTTGCAGACCAACCATAACATGAACACTAATCCAAAACCTAGGGCTGCACCAAACAGGCCTATCCCCACCCTTTAAGAAAGAAAGAAAAGGCAGAGGTAAGCCAAGAAGTAAAATCGCCAGGGGTAACAGGGTCCACTCGTGTTCCATTAAGGCTCAAGATCCGGATCTGCAATTGCTGCTGCATCTGGTCCAGCTCCCTAGTCCAATTCCCTTGTAAATAAGCAGAAATGTTATGGCTTTGAATAAATGTATCATTCATAAATCTCAGAGGTGTAATACATAGATGTGGGGTTGCTGACATGCAGCTCATTTGAACCACATCTGTGAGTTGTTCTACATGGGCTTGGAGCAAATCAACTCTGATTGACCAACAGAATGTCTGATGCCAAGTGTGCATCCACTCTCTGTAGAGTGGTCAAAGCCTCAGAAGTCTTTCTGAAATTAGATTAACAACAGTAGCTGCTGTAACTTGATTAGCCAAGGCTATGCCGGCTGTCACAGCTGCAGCTGCAGAGATGGTAATAGAAGTGATAATGGCTGCAGTAATGCCAAAGTCTCTTTTATGTCTTATTAATGATGTAATAGGGAAAGTTTCAGGCTCTGCTTCTACTGGGATGGGCACAAATGTAGGCATGTGTACAACCAAGGCCAGGTCCAGTGATCCATTCCAGCATTGTGCTAAAAAGCATGTAACATTCCAACAATCCAAGATATCAGAATTATTTTGAAAGTTGGATAACATAAAGAAAAATGGGGGGTCCACACACACCGACACCGGTTGTGCAGATGCATTCCTAAATACCTTATTAATTTTAATGTTATCCAAATGGCTAGAGATATTAGATCGTGTAACTGAAACGTTTTGTACCTCATTAAATATACCATTCAACAAGGCAAAGGCAGATACACTGGCACTAGCTCCAGCCTCATTACTCAACACCCAATGATAAAAGGGCCAAATATTTTCTATGCCAGTGCTCTTACCTGTATTATTCATTATAGCCAAATTGAGAGGAGGGGATAAATTAAATCCTCTGGCAATTTGTTTTTTGGGTTTAATCTTAGACTGGCAAGATGAAAACACCACTGGAAAGGAAAAATCTGGATAGCACCACGGTATCATCTGTTGCAAAGTGGCATTATTGGTATGCCAATTGGACCTCTAAATTATAGTAACATTACTTCCAATCATGGTGGTGGTAATGTTTATAGGTGCTGATTAATTCAGACCGACATTTCCCGATCCTTCCATCTGTCCTGAACTAATCTGATCCTTCCATCTGTCCTGAACTAATCTGATCCAAGACAGCCCCTAGTACTCCTGTCTCCACCTTACTGTAAATCACAGGATCCACCCAATTAGCAAGAGTAGCTTTCTTAAGAATCATACAAGGTGTATGCAGTTTACTTGTCTATTACCCTTGCTTGCTGCCGCAAAACAAAGTGTAAAGTTTAATGGAAAACTTGTAGCATTATATAACTCAGGCTGCTGGTGGGTGTGCCGAGAGCACGGGGCATCCATGTAACACTCAGTAACTGTAAACAACGGCAGCACTGCAGAATTTGAATGTACTGGCATGGGAACAGGCCAAGATCTAACTATGGCCCATAGTGGTATACTTATCCCCAAACTGAACACCAGCATCAGGAGAATCAGAGCCGTTATCTTGCAATCTAGCTTCATTCTTCACAATCTACACCAGCTTTGTGGGGACCCAAATTGGATTGTCTTCACCCTGTGGAAAAACACAGATAGCTCCCCTCCCCAGCCATGGCGGGGGTCTATCCTTTAAGTCACACCTTTAAGTCACACACACCCAAAGGAATATCCTGGGTATATAAAACAAGATGTTATCATAGTGTGCTCAGCTGTTGTAGGCTGTTGAAAACAAGTCTCTTGTCAGGGTATATGTCTCAAGATAGCTGCAAGGATGATAGCCGCCTTCTGTCGGATCCTTCTGTCAGATTACTGTGGATATTTTTATTTATAAATTTTTGTTTTATTTGTTTGCTTTGACTTATAATATGAATGACATTTAAATTAGGTTTTGTAAGAAGAATGAATGAGCCAGTAGTCTATAGCCAGTAGTCTATAGAGAAAGCAAGCTGGATAAGTTATATTATCAATTGGTGATGCCTCGTGTCTGGCTACAGAGTTGCATTATCAAAATGAGTTCTGTGTCCTCATAATGAGCAACATATGACCCTCTAGGGGTAGTGACCTGTACCCATGATACTCCCTTCCCTTCCAAACCAAAGAGCAGTAGTAATGAAAGGAGAAGTTGAGAAGACAAACATTTTCCTGGATTTTTGCTGGCACCAAGTTGGATACAGATCCACAAAGGATATAGGCCAGAAAACATTAACTGAAGTATTCACCCGTGATGTGCTACACAAGGAACCTGGAGTACAGCTGAAGGAGGACACACTGAGAAAATTGTTCAGCTGCCAAGGGAGACATAAAAGTTAAGAACAGGGGTATTAAAAGACAATATAACAATCAGATTATCTGGGCTATCTGGGCAAAACTGAGAGAACAAAGATGAAAATGACATAAAGATTCTTGGTAGTGCCAATGAGAGAGAGAGAGAGAGAGAGAGAGAGAGAGAGAGAGAGAGAGAGAAATTTAAGGGTTTTTGGAAAGCCAGTTTTATTGGATGGAGTTTTGCTGGAGCAAAGACATGCCAGAATGTTTCCTTAATGTGGACACAGGAAAAAGTCTAAGGCAGACTTGTGAAGGAACATTTTTGTGAAGCAGACACAGGAGAAAGGATATTCTGCTAAAGCAAGCATATGAAAGGATTTTTTGATAAGGACACACAGGTGTTTATCCATCTTACATTGCATAGCTTACATTGCATTTGTCAGGACTCCATAGAGAGAAATGCACCAACAAACTTCTGGTGGTGTGCTGAAGTTTCTTGCCATTTCTGCAGACTTGAGCTGATTGGCAGAGTGAAGTCAGCTGAGACAAACACATGTGCTGAGGCAACACACTTGCTGAGGCAAGGTCCATGAAGGACATGTGATGTTTGGAGGGTATGAATAGGACTGTACAGACAGTGATGGAGGCTGAGCTTGGCTTGCTTATAAAGCTAGCTGTGCAATGCCTGTGGTCTCGAGTCTTCCATGAACTTAGCTTGTGACCCCTGAGAGAAGCAAAGCAATGAACTGGCTTTCCTCTTGGTCCTTCCTGCTGACTCAGGTCAAGGCTGAGACCAGGATGTTTCTGCTAGGTAGTGCCACAGATGCTGATTTGCGTTGGCTATCCTGACTCTAAGGAACTGAATTTCTGGTATATCTATCTCTCTCTCTCTCTCTCTCTCTCTCTCTCTCTCTCTCTCTCTCTCTCTCTCTCTCTCTCTCTATCTCTCTATATCTATATCTATATCTATATCTATATCTATATCTATATCTATATCTATATCTATATCTATATCTATCTATCTATATAAATGTATATATATATAAGTCTCAGATATATAAATATCTGAGACTCGACTCCCTGGTCTACAGCAAAGAGTGACACTACCTTGAATTCCAAGATTCTAGGCAATGTTGAGGCTAAACAAAAGTATGAAAGTACATTCCATCATGATATTGATTCTACACTTGCCTTCCCATATATTCCCACACTATTGGTTGGCTTCCAAGCATTTACTACTCTTCACTCTAGCCGAGACCTTACCAAGAGCCTCTGTGGTCATTTTCTACTGTCATCATCAGAATAGGCCATTACATCTAAAGACACAATGACCAGAATGATGTCCCTGAATGTCTCTTGTAGTTAAATGTTTATGCAGAGAAAGTTAACTCTTGCCTTTTACTTCCCAATTCTACCCCATTTTAGGTGCTAATGTGTTCTGTGCCAAAGTGGGCAAACTGGGTTATATGTTCACTATTTCTTTCCAAGCTCAACTAATGGACACTTTTTCTCCTCTACCTTATTGTTCTTCTCAGATCCCATTCCTCAGTTAATATATTATTCCCATATTAAGTCTTTTCCAAAAGAAAGGAGTTTCAAATCTTACCTAAGTTGGTAATGAGAAGCTGAAAATTGATCTTTGATAATTCACTTGTAAGAAAATAGAGGAAATGACAAAGAACAACAGCAGAACATCTTCTAGCCCCATATCTTGCCTCTCTCCACCCTAAAACTCTTATGTAAAAAGCAGAGGTTCATCTATGGACACAAATGCATGCTTCCCACTCATAGATTTCTTCAATTTCCATGTAAATTAAACCCAGTCCCTTCAGTTGCCATTTATTTTCAGTTGTGGAACTCGTCTTGTGCTCATGATACTCTTACCTTAGTCTCTAATGCCATTATTTCTATCTCTCATTTGGCATCTTATAGGTATTTTCTAAGTTGGACTCTAGGGACATCTCAGAGGAATAAAAACATGAACTCAATATTAAAATCAGTTCATTAGAACTCAAGGTTAAAATTCGTCAGTTCTTGAAGAAAGTTACACAAAAAGTGACACAAAGGCTGCCAGTGGCAGAACGGCCACAAAGCACAGAAGTTAGAGCTCTTTGTGTCCCATAGCAGCCCTACATGCTAAGTGAAGCACCTGAAGAATTATTAGGTGGGACATAGCTTGACAATCAAACCAAGAGCTTATCATAATTCAAGCAAGTACTCTACCACCAAACTATGTACATAATGATATTTTTCTAGAATGCAATCCTATTGACTCTACCAAAAACATTCAGAGTTTCTTACCTAGTACAAAGCTCATGCTGCTATTCATAAAATTGTTGCAAAAGAAGATGTTAAACCTTCACAGAGAAAAAATGTTATCAAAGGAAAATTCTTTTGATAGGATATATCTCAACAGAATTTCTGGCTCAAACCCTCTAGAGTAAGTAAAAAACAAAAGCAGTGACAAATACCAAATACACATACATATTTCTTGCCTGCATGTGCTTTCACTTGAGGATTTTATCTTACCCATTCTGGTGTGTACAAGATAGAATCTCAGAGTTGTTTTGATTTGCATTTCCCTGATGCCTAAAGATGTGAAATATTTCAGATTCTATTTTTTAACTGGGTTATTTGGCTTGTTGGTGGCTAATTTCTTGAGTTCTTTATAAATTTTGAATATTAAGCCTCTATCAGATGCAAAGTTGGTCAGGCTGCCATTTTGTCCTATTGACAGTGTCCTTTGTCTTACAGAAGCTTTTCAGTTACATGAGGTCCCATTTAACATTTGTTGATCTCAGAGCCTGAGACATTGAAGATCTGATCAGGAAATTTTCCACTGTGCCAAGGAGTTCAAGGGTATTTCCCAGGTTCTCCTCTATGAGATTTAGTGTATCTGGTGTTAGTTAAGGTCCTCCATGAGCTTGGACTTAAGTTTTGTTTAGGGTGATAAATATGAATCTATTTTTATTCTACACATCGAGTTCAACCAGCACAAGTTGTTAAAGATGCTTTCTATTCTTTCATTGTATGGTTTTGGCTTCTTTGTCAAAGTTCAAGTGTCCATTAGTGAGTGGGTTTATTTCTGGGTCTTCAATTCAATTCCCTCGATCAACATGTCTGCTTATGCATCAATACTATGCATTTTTTATTACTGTTGTTCTGTAGTACAGCTTGAGGTCAGGGATGGCGATTTCCCCAGTTCTTTTTTGGTTCAGGATTGTTTTGGTTATCCTAAGTTTATTTTATTTTTTCGATATGAGGTTGAGAATTGTTCTTTCAAGGTCTATAAAAAATTGTTGGAATTTTATGGGGATTACATTGAATCTGTAGATTTCTTTTGGTAAGATGGCCATTTTCACTATGTTAATTGTACCTATCCATGAGCAGGAAAGATCCTTCTGTCTTTTTATGTTTTCTTCAATTTCTTTTTTCAGGGACTTGGAGTTCTGGTCATACAGGTCTTTTACTTGCTTGGTTAGAGTTTTACCAAGATATTTTATATTATTTGTGGCTATCTGAAGGGTATGATTTCCCTGATTTCTTTCTTGGCCAGATTATCATTTATATAAAGGAAGGCTACTAATTTCATTGAACAAATTGTGTGTCTACCCACAGTGTTGGTGTTTGTCACCTGTAGTTCTCTGGTAGAATTTTGGGGGTCATTTATGTATCCTATCATATCATCTGTGAACAGCAATACTTTGACTTCTTATCCAAATTGTATCCTCTTGATCTCTTCTAGTTGTCTTATTGTTCTTGCTAGAATTCAAGTTCTATATTGAATAGATTGGGAGAGAGTAGACAGCCTTGTCTTGTCCAGGATGTTACTAGAATTGCTTTAAGTTTCTGTCCATTTAGATTGGCTTTGGCTATTGGGTTTCTGTGTATACTGCTTTGATTATGTTCATATGTGTCCCTTGTATCCCTAATCTTTCTAATAGGTTTAACATGAATGGGATGTTGGATTTTGTCAAAGACTTTTTCAGCATCTAATGAGATAACTATGTGGATTTTTTTTACACTTTATTTATATGGTGGTTTATATTGATGGCTTTCTATTTTGTTGAATCATCTCTGAATTGCTGGGATGAAGACTACTTGATCATGATGGATGATGTTTTTGATGCATTCCAGGATTCAGTTTGTGAGTGTTTTATTGAGTATTTTTGCACCAATGTTTATATGAGAAATTGGTCTGAAGTTCTGTTTCTTTGTTGAGTCTTTGTGTGGTTTAAGTATCAGGGTGACTATGGCTTCATAGAATGGGTTTGGCAGTGTTGCTTCTGTTTCTATTTTGTGGAATAGTTTGAGGAGTACTGGCAGTAGCTCTTCTTCGAAAGTCTGGTAGAATACTGCACTGAAATTTCTGGCTGTGGGCTTATTTTTTGGTTGGGAAATTTTTAATGACTCCATTTCTTTAAAGGCTATAGGACTGTATAAATAGTTGCCCTGATTTTGATTCAAATTTGGTCGGTGGGATCTGTCTAGAAAGTCATCCATTTTGGTAAGATTTTCCAATTTTGTTGAGTACAGACTTTTGAAGTAGGACTGAATGATTCTTTGAATTTCTTCATTGTCTGTTATGTCTGCTTTTCATTTTCAATTTTGTTTATTTGGATACTGACTCTGTGTTTTTTGGTTAATTTCACTAATTGTTTGTCTATGTTCTTGATTTTCCAGAGAACCAGCTCCTAGTTCTGTTGTAGTTTTGTTTGTACTGTTTTCTTTTTTTCTAACTGATTGATTTCAGCCCTGGTTTTGGTTATCTCCTGATCTCTGCTCTTTTTTGGTGTGCTTGCTTCTTTTTTCTAGAGCTTTCAGGTATACTTTTAACTTGCTAGTATGAGAACTTTGTAAATTCTTTATGGAAGCACTTAGTGCTATGAACTTTCCTCTCAACACTGCTTTCATTGTGTCCCATATTTTGGGGTATGTTGTGCCTTCATTTTCATTGAATTCTAGAAAGTCCTTTTAATTTTTTGCCCTGACTCAGAGACCATGGAATAGAGAGTTCTTCAATTTCCATAAGTGTAAGCTTTCCACTGTTTCTGCTGTTGCTCATGTCCAGCTTTAATCCATGGTTGTCTGATAAGATACAAGGCATTATTTCAATTCTCTTGTATCTGTTGGGGCTTGCTCTGTGTCTGTCCATATGATCAAGTTTGGAGAAGGTCCCGAGAAGAAGGTATATTCTTTAGTGTTTGGATGAAATATTCTATAGATGTCTGTTAGGTCCATTTCATTTATAATATCTGTTAGTTTCATTATTTGTTTAGTTTTTGTCTGGATGGGCTGTCAATTGGTGACAGTGGGGTATTTAAGTCTCCCACTATTAATGTGTGTGGTTTGATGTGCAACCTTAAGCTTTAGCAATGTTTCTTTTACAAGCATTGTCTTCCCTATGTTTGAAACATAGATATTCAGAATTGAGACATCATCTTGATAGACTTTTTTTTCCTATGTTGTGTATGAAGTATCCTTCCCTGTCTCTTTTGATTAATTTTTGTTGAAAGTCTATTTTATTAGATATTAGCATAATTATTCCAACTTGTGTTTGGGGTATGTTTGCTTGGGATCCTTTTTCCAGCCCTTTACTCTTACATTATGTATATCTTTATTGCTAAGGTGTGTTTCTTGTACGCAGCAGAATGATGGATCCACTTTTCACATACATATTATTATCCTGTATCTCTTCATTGGGGAAGTGAGTCTACAGATGTTGAAAGATATCAATGACCAGTGTTTATTTCCTGTTAATTTAATGTTGGGAGTGTTTGTGTGTGTGTGTGTGTGTGTGTGTGTGTGTGTGTGTGTGCGCGCGCGCGCGTGTACTGTGAACTTCCCTTGGTTTTGTGGGTATGGAATTACTTATTTCTTGTGTTTTCTTGGATGTAGTTATCCTCCTTGGTTTAGAGGTTACCCTCTAGTATTAACTGTTTGGATGGATTTGTCAATAAATATTGTTTGAATTTGGATTTGTCCTGAAATATCTTGTTTTCATCATCCATTTTGACTGATTTTTGGGGGGTTATCTGTCTAGGCCCTTCTAGATTTTACAGTCTCTGTTGAGAAGTGGAGTTTGTAAATCTGATAGATCTGCCTTTGTATGTTTCCTGCCCCATTTTCCTTGCTGCTTTTAATATTCTTTCTTTTCACTGTAGATTTTGTGTTTTGATTATTATTTGGAAGGAGGACTTTCTTTACTGGTTCAGTATAATTTTTGTTCTTTACGATTCTTGTATGCTTATAGGCATTGCTTTCTTTAGGCTAGGAAAGATTTCTTCTAGGATTCTGTTGAGAATATTTTCTGGGCCTTAGAGCTGGGACTTTTCACATTCTTCTATTCCTATCATTCTTAGCTTAGGTCTTTTCATCATATCTCAGATTTCCTTGCTGTTTTGCATCAGGAATTTTTTAGATTGAACATTTACTTTGACTGATTATCAATTTCTTCTATTGTATCTTCTAAGATTGAGATTCTCTCTTCCATCTCTTGAATTGTGTTGGTGATACTTTTATTTGTTGTTGTTCCTGCTCTCTTCCCCAGGTTTCCATCTCTATGATTCCCTCCATTTGTGTTTAGTTTATTGCTAAACTAAACTTCTTCTATTTTTATTTATTGCTTATATTTTCACTTTCAGGTCTTGCAGGTCTTGATTTATTCCTTTGCCAGTTAAATTATATTTTCCTGTATAACTTTAAGAAATTTGTTTGTTTCCTCTTTAACGATTTCAACCTTTTTATCGTATTTTCATGTATTTCATTTTTATTTATTTATTTTATATTTTATTTACATTTCAGATGCCATCCCCTTTTCCCATTTCCTCTCCCTAGAAAACCAGTATGCCATGCCCTCTTTTCCTTTTTGCTTTTATACATTTTTAAAATGTTAATCAAAGCCTTTATAAGTTTGGTAATGCTCAATCAGAAGTGTAACCCAATTCCCAACCTAGATATATCAACTATCTTTGACTGGTGGAGACAAATGAAAATCTGCCTCCATGACTCCCTCTTTCTCTCTCTGTCTCTCTCTCATCACCTAGCTTCACACTTCCTGTTAAAATAATACTTTTCTCTCAAAATGCAATTAAAGCATAGTTATTCCTAATTGTACTGGTGAGGTACAAGATAGTCCTAATACCCAGGCCATCATTTTGTTGACTAACAAGAACCACTGTCATCTGTCCTATATAAAGCACTTAGTTTGAACCTGGCTTTTTTCTTAGTTGTAGAATGAATGTCAGCTGAAAACTATCTACTCAGATCTTTTCTCTCAAAGTAAATAGCCAAGATTGGCTAAGAGACTATAGGTCTTCACCCCTTCAGAAATCCAGAATGACTGAGTTAACTGAAATTATGGGAAGCACTAAGCATAGCTTCTAAAACTTAGCCAATTTATAGAGACCCCTGAGCAAATGGAAAGCCCATATACTACCGAATGTTGGAACATCAAATCTTCAGCCTTCTGGCCCAGAATCATCTGACAGACATTAGTCATGCAGAATTATTAAGGGCTGATTACTCTGTCTAGGCAGATATAATCAGTCGACTATTCTGCAAGTGTGTTGTTTTCTGGACAGTAATTTGTCTGTAGATGGAAAGAGGTATTTCTTTCCCAGTGGCTGTCACTGCACAACTGGAGTAACTCCAAAGATGCTAAATTTCTTCTTCGAATCCATGACAGGAAGCTGTCAGGAGCAGAGAGGTCTCTAACAAAAATGAACATTAATATATAAAGATTTGTAACATCAATTCTATGAACTTCTGAAAACCAACTATCCATGTAAGGTAAACTGGACTGTTGTCTGTTAACTCCTCACAGCTATTTCTAAATACAATATAGAAAACCCCCTAACAATAAACTCAAAGCCATGAGTTTGCTATAGTCCCTTAACTCATAGGCTAACCATCCCAAATCAGTTAAAAAAGAAGGACAGGGTCTAAACATTGTATTCCTAAATGTGTTATACAGGCACAATGCACATGAAAGTATCAATATTCATCTCACCTTTATATCAATAAGAATCTCATACCAATGAAAACCTTAAATTTAAAATCAAAGTAAATTTTGTACCATTTAAGAAATTATAACTTCATCTTGATATTAATTATACAGATTTCTACCAATAGGTTATGGTTATGCAATAAGTCCTAGCTAGTCCTCCCTGTTCCAAAAAAACCCACTACTTTTCCCTAGAAAGACAGACCAATATTAACCACCTTAGACTCCAAGACCAGGGAATAGGGGTGGTGACTCTTCTTTAAATTCTTGAAGCTGATTGTGGGCATTGAAATATTAGAAGACGAGAGGGAGGAAGAGTAAATTGATAAGCCTCTGATGCTGTGTCTTCACTGCATCCTGATGGAATTCCAGGACATCAGAGGTTTGGGCAGGTCTGCTCAGTATGCTTGATGAGTAGATATGCCAAGGCTGTGTATTCTGCAGTATACAATTCTCAGAACAAGTTTTAGTATCAAGAAAAAAATTTTTTTCCTAGATGGTTGATATTTTTTTAAAGATGTTGGTTCTAGCTACTTTTTTCCCTTTTTAAAATTGGTTGTAATATTTATATTTCAAATTTTATCCCCTTATCCCATTCCCCCCACCACCCAGGAACCCCTTATCCCAGCCCCCCTCCTTGTGCTTCTATGAGGGTGTGATTTTATAGTTTCTATGATGCTGATTCCATTAACAAAAACTGCCTCCTAAATTTCCAAATCCTTCCTTTTGTGGTATTAAATATCCTATATTTCTTTTTTTCTCTTTTTTTCTCCTTTTTCCCTTTTTAGCTTTTTCCATCTCTCTTTTTTTAATTGGGTATTATATTTACATTTCAGATTTTATCCCCTGACGCCACTTCCTCCCACCACCCAGAAATCTCCTATCCCATACACCCTCCTCATGGTTCTTTGAGGCAGTGCCCACACCTACCCCCTACTACCCTCTCCTCACACTCACATTTCTCCCGTCTGTGTTCATTGTCTATAGAACCAAGAAACTCCTCTCCGACCTATGCCCCAAAAGACCTTTTCCTCTACATATACCGCTACTCCCAGATATTTGATATTATTTGTAACTATTGTGAAGGTTGTCATTTCCCTAATTTCTTTCTCACCCTGTTTATCTTTTGAGTATAGGAAGGCTACTGATTTATTTGAGTTGATTTTATATCCAGCCACTTTACTGAAGTTGTTTATCAGGTTTAGGGGTTCTCTGGTGGAAGTTTTAGGGTCACTAAAGTATACTATCTTATCATCTGCAAATAGTGAAATTTTGGTTTCTTCCTTTCCTACTTGTATCCCTTTGACTTCCTTTTGTTGTCTAATTGCTCTAGCTAGGACTTCTAGTACTATATTGAATAGGTAGGGTGAGAGTGGGCAGCCTTGTCTAGTCCCTGATCTTAGTGGGATTGCTTCAAGTTTCGCTCCATTTAGTTTGATGTTGGCTACTGGCTTGCTGTATATTGCTTTTACTATGTTTAGGTATGGACCTTGAATTCCTAATCTTTCCAAGACTTTTAACATGAAGGGATGTTGAATTTTGTCAAATGCTTTCTCAGCATCTAGTGAGAGATGATCATGTGGTTTTTGTCTTTGAGTTTATTTATGTAGTGGATTACATTGATGGATTTCCGAATATTGAACCATCTCTGCATGCCTGGGATAAAGCCTACTGGATCATTATGGATGATTGCTTTGATGTGTTCTTGGATTCAGTTTGTGAGAATTTTAGTATTTTTGCATCAGTATTCATAAGAGAGATTGGTCTGTAGTTCTTTTTCTTTGTTGGATCTTTATGAGGCTTAGGTATGAGTGTAATTTTAGCTTCATAAAACAAATTGGGTATTGTTACTTCTGTTTCTATTCTGTGGAATACTTTGAAGAGAATTGATATTAGGTCTTCCTGGAAGGTCTTATAGAATTCTGCACTAAAACCATCTGTCCCCGGACATTTTTTGGTGGGGAGATTTTTTAATGACTGCTTCTATTTCTTTAGGGGTTATACAACTGTTTAGATCTTTTATCTGCACCTCATTTAACTTTGGTACCTGGTATCTATCTAGGAAATTGTCTATTTCATCCAGATTTTCCAATTTTGTTGAGTATAGGCCTTTGTAATAGGATCTGATGATTTTTTAAAATTTCCTCTGTTTCTGTTATTATGTCCCTTTTTTCAGTTCTGATTTTATTAATTTGAGTACTGTCTCTGTGCCATTTGGTTAGTCTGGCTAAAGGTTTGTCTATCTTATTGATTTTCTCAAAGAAACAGCTCCTCGTTTTGTTGATATTTTGTATAGTTCTTTCTGTTTGAACTTGGTTGATTTCAGCCCTGAGTTAGATTATTTTCTACCATCTACTCCTCTTGTGTATATTAGCTTCTGTTTGTTCTAACTCTTTCAGGTGTGCTGTCAAGTTGTTAGTATAAGCTCTTTCCATTTACTTTTTGTGGGCACTTAGAGCTATGAGTTTTTCTCTCAGTACTGCTTTTATTGTGTCCCACAAAATTTGATATGATGTGTCCTCATTTTCATTTAAATGTAAAATTTTTTAATTTCTTTCTTTAATTCTTCCTTGACCAAGTTATCATGGAGTAGAACATTGTTCAGTTTCCACATGTATGTGGGCTTTTCATTGTTTTTGTCTATATCAAAGTCAACTGTTAATCCATGGTGGTCTGCTAGGGTACAAGGAAATATTTCAATCTTTTTATATCTGTTGAGGCCTGTTTTGTGACCAATTATATGGTTTATTTTGGGGAAGGTACCATGAGGTCCTGAGAAAAAGGTATATTCTTTTGTTTTAGGATGAAATATTCTATAGATGTCAGTTAAGTCCTATTGGTTCATAACTTCTGTTAGTTTCATTGTGTCTTGGTTTAGTTTCTGTTTCCATGATCTGTACATACCTGAGAGTGGGGTGTTTAAATCTCCCAATATTATTGTGTGAGGTGCAATGTATGCTTTAAGCTTTAGTAAAGTTTCTTTTATGTATGTGGGTGCCTTTGCCTTTGGGGCATAGATGTTCAGAACTGTGAGTTCCTCTGGGTACATTTTTTCTTTGATGAATATGAAGTGTCCTTCTTTATCTTTTTTGATTGTTTTGGTTGAAAAACGATTTTATTTGATATTAGAATCGCTACTCCAGCTTGTTTCTTGGAGCCATTTGCTTGGAAGGTTGTTTTCCATCCTTTTACTCTGAGGTAGGGTCTGTCTTTTTCACAAAGGTGCGTTTCTTGTATGCAGCACAATGTTGGGTCCTGTTTATGTATCCAATGTGATAGGACTATGTCTTTTATTAGAGAATTGAGTCCATTGTATATTAAGAGATATTAAGGAAAAATTAGTGTTTTTCTTGTTATTTTTGTTATTGGCAGTGGAGATATGTTTTTATAGCTACCTTCTTTTAGGGCTGTTGGAAGATTACTTTCTTGTTTTTCTAGGTTGTAGTTTCCCTCCTTGTGTTGGAATTTTTTATCAATTATACTTTGAAGTGCTGGATTTGTGGTAAGATATTATGTAAACTTGGTTTTGTCATGGAATATTTTGGTTTTTCCATCAATATTGATTGAGAGTTTTGCTGGGTATAGTAGTCTGGGCTGGCATTTGTGTTCTCTTAAGGTCTGTATGATATCAGTCCAGGAATTTGTGGCTTTTATAGTCTCTGGTGAGAAGTTTGGTGTAATTCTTATAGGTCTGCCTTTATATGTTACTTTACCTTTTTCCCTTACTGCTTTTAGTATTTTTCTTTGTTTTGTACATTTGATGTTTTGAATATCATGTGGCAGGAAGTATTTCTTTTCTGGTCTAAACTATTTGGAGTTCTGTAGGCTTCTTGTATATGTAACATCTCTTTCTTTAGGTTAGGGAAGCTTTCCTCTATAATTTTGTTGAAGATATTTATTGGCCTTTAAGTTGAGAATATTCACTCTCATCTATACCTATTATCCTTTGGTTTGGCCTTCTCATTGTGTCCTGGATTTCCTGGATGTTTTGGGTTACCAGCATTTTGTATTTTGCATTCTCTTTGACAGTTGTGTCAATGTTTTTCATGGTATCTTCTGAACTTGAGATTCTCTAGTCTATCTCTTGAATTCTGTTGGTGATACTTGTTTCTATGGCTCCTGATGTTTTCCTAGATTGTCTATCTCCAGGGTAGTCTCTCCTTATGGTTTCTTTATTGTTTCTACTTCCATGTTTAGATCTTGGATGGTTTTGTTTAATTCCTTCTCCTGTTTGGTTGTGTTTTCTTGCAATTCATTAAAGGATTTTTGTGTTTCCTATTTAAGGGCTTCTATCTGTCTACCAGTGTTCTCCTTAAATTCTTTGAGAGTGTTATTTATGTCCTTCTTAAAGTCCTCTATCAGTGTCATGAGAAGTGATTTTAATTCTGAATCCTGCTTTTCTGGTGTGATGGGGTATTCAGGGCTTGCTATGATGGGGAACTGGGTTCTGATGATGCCATGTAACTTTGGATTCTGTTGCTTACATTCTTGCATTTGCTTTTCGCCATCTGGTTAACTCTAGTGCTGCCTGTACTCACTGTCTATGACTGAAGCGTGCCTTTCCAGTTATCTTGCTTGTGTCTGATCTCCTCGGGTTCAGATGTCTCTGTGATCTTCTCCAGCTGCTCTGAGTACAGTGGTAACTCTAGGATGCCTCAGGATATTGTGCCTTTAAGGTAGCAGACCAGCTAGGTGTCTGCTGTTCTAGGTACAGTGTCACATCCAGGATGACTCAGGATCAGGTGCCCACTGCTCCAAGTGCATTGTCTCCTCTAGGATGTATCAGGATAAGGTGTCCACTGTTCTGAATACATTGGTTCCTCTAGAATGTCTCAGGATATGTTGTCTGTCGCTCTGAGTTCAGTTCTTCCTCTGCCACTCTGGGTTCAGTGGACCCTCCATCACTCTAGGGTGAGAGGACACTCTAGGTTGTCTCGGGAGGAGTCCTGTGTTCACACAGGTGTGGACCAGGCAGAGGTCTGCACCAGGCCTCAGGACCCAGGAGAATGGTGGAAGGGGGTGCAACTCCGCAGGGCAGGGTTTGGGGTTTCTGCTGGATTCTGAGTGCTCTCTGCACCGGCTATGGACTGGGCAGGTTTAATTCTTCTTACCTACCACTCTGGGTTCAGTGGAAGCTCTATGGTGTCTCGGAGGGCTTCAGGGTCCAACAAGAGTGGACCTTGGAACAAGTCTGCACAGGCCTTCAGATCCAGGAGAGGAGCTGAAAGGGGCTATAAACCTTGCTTTTAAGACAGGATAGTAATTAACATACAAAAAATCTCTATCCCAATTTAAACATATCTTTAGAGGACATGTCATCTTCCTGTTTGGTCCATACTACACCAACAGGCATGCCCTTAACCAAGCTAGTGGTAAATGCATTAAAGATGTTCCTCCCCTCCAACAAAGACTGTTGCCAGGCACATGGCGTCCAAGATGGTGTGAAGACATATGACATCTGCCCTCTCCAACCCTAGCCAAGATGGCATGAGCCATTCAGCTGTGTAAAGATGGCAGCAAGCCATAAGTTGCTTATATTCCAAAATAGAATCCTGCCACATGGTCTATAAGATTACTATGCATAAACTTTGAATCATCAACTCCATGTTACAAGTTTTAAGTTAATCTTTTGTTACACATATTTCAGATTTTTAACCACATCCAGTAAATAAATAAGCTAATGGTTTTTAACCATTTTGTTTTGTTTGTTTTGTCACAGTTTCTGACCCCTGGACATAGAGACTTTAAAAGCATGTCGGGGTCTGAAAAGGACTGAGCCAAACCTGATTCCCAAAGCCAGCTTTTTTTAAAAAAAAACTAGAAAGCATAAAACAATTTAATATTATCCATATCCATATTGGAGAGCCATAGTAAGTGGCTATAGGTTGTGCACAAACCCACCATATCCTATGTCCCCAAAGCTCCTTAGTTTCAGGAGTGACTTTTGGAGCACCATATCAGTCCTGTCATTTGTCTATCCAGTCTCCTGAAGTCAGAGCGGATAACAATAGGTCCATCCACAAGACAAGACACAGAGCAAAATGGCAATGGATTGAAAACACAGATCC